>NC_092647.1:5880674-6181666 GCF_039555335.1 Amphiura filiformis
AGTCCCCAATCAATTTTTTTTTTGATGGGGGTGCGGATGTGAAAGAGTAGACATTGTTTCCAGGAGGGGCGATTTTGTAAAATGTTGAAATTTTTTGATCTAAAAAGTATTTAACAAATTATTTGTTTTGGTCGTACCCCCCCTACCACACACACACACACACGTACGGACCTGGATAGTGCTAAACACGTATTTTCATAATATTTACGTGGTGATAAGCTTGTTACATAATAGTCGATGATTCAGTCAAATAAATATTCCGACGTGCAAGCATGCTATTAAGCGATGAAATCATTTTCTAAATTTGCAAATGATGAAACTGTGCTTCAATCAGCTGACCTTATCACTGGTGTTATTGTTTTGATGTTGGTAGGGGGCGGTGCTTTCATGCTTGATATCCACTCGTCAGCCACGTGCCTTGGCATATGAGAACTTTCAAAAGTCAATAATAATTGATGAGGGTTCTTTTCAAATTGATTTGATCTGATTTTATTTTATTCAGGAATTAATCGACATATTATATAACAATAGATAAAAACATTATATACATATAGAACATAAATGAGGTCCTTTTTCTTTCCTTTTTCTTTTTCTTTTTTTTTAAAAAAAAAAAAAAAAAAGAGTTAAATCTGATTTTATTGAGGCGGGAGGGGATGAATATGAAAAAAAAAAAAAAACTTACATTAATAAAATTAAAATGGTATTATCAAGCACTGGATGTGACATCCTTTTAAAACAGAATGTTGGTTGAAAATAACACTATCTTTATTTAATTTGAAAATAAGAATTTTTAAATAGATATGATAGGCCTATTATGTTCAACACATTGTGTTTAAATCTAAAAGAGGAGGTCATGTGCATAAATGGCAAAAACAATAAAATTACACATAGCAAAACCATTTTTAAATTCAGGAAATGTATCCACAGGTCATTGCATCATGAAACTATGAAAACATGGTTTTTTGCCAAAGTTATGCAAATTTAGGCCTACTCAACGACCCTTCTACATCTAGGGTCCTCAGCTCAAGCCACAAATCCAGCTAGCGCTGTCACCGCGACTAAATGAGGGCCGGCTGTAGGGCCTACCTGGTATCTATTCATGTGCAGAGTGCGTGAATTTCCGTTATCACGATCATGACCAGAGAAACATGTCCTCTTACCATAATAAAATTACTAATATTATTTCATACTTTTTGGCAAAGAAGAACTTCTTTCTCTGAAAGAACACAATCATGAAGAAACAAAATATCTTTGCACATGGTATATGCCGGGGGGGGGGGGGGTATATGACAATTTTACTGTTTTTTCATGTTATCTGTTCGAAGATGCTTTTACATTGATACCAGGAATCAAAATGCCCCAGACCTTTATAGTTATATGTGGGTTTTTTTTGTTCTTGTTGTTTTTTGTCCAGGCCAAACTGTAAAGTTTCCGATGGAGATCGAGATCGAAAACGTTGTTATAGCATTCCAATAACATATATATATAAACACAAGAACATTTCAAAAATATTGTCAAAATTACATTGTAAAATATTTTTGGCAAACATTTGTGTAAAATGTCAACTCTTAAATAACATTATGTTAGAAAGTTGCATCACCTTTTCAAAAATGTTTTTGGAAAGTTAATAAATACGTTTTATGCTCTGTATAAAACCATAGATTTTAATAAAACCCGACAATACTAAAACGTTTTGTGCTTGCTGGGTCGTTAGTCAACCTTTTGAGAAAAACTAAACTTGCCACATGCCCAGTTTGACATAAAAATGAAAAGCAATGGTTAGGTGTTACATAATCCAATTTTATCTCCAAATTGCACAAGCTGACAAATTTGTGGTGTAGTTTTACACCTGAAAAAGAGGATATTCTTAGCTCCACACACACACACATACATACACACCCCCACCCCACCCCCACTCACAAACACACACAAACAACAAAAAACACACAATTTCATTGACAAGGCATCGGCCAATAACATCTGGAGACCAAGATTTTTTTTTTTTGCATTTGTATTTTTTGTATAAAAAATTTGTTGACCCTCAAATAACAATATCGACCCCTGAAATATTTAAGTATAACATTATCTAACTTGATGTGACTATAAAAAACCTCAATTTTGTATTGTAGACGCGAGTCTCATTTACTAGCGTTGGGTCACAATTTTCATTCATAAATTAACAGGATGGAAACCATTGTTTTCTTTGAGTTGTTTTGCATGCGTCCTTGGTTGCCTACCATGTATTGATCATCGAACCGCTGTGTCAATATTAATATTAATCGAACCCGATAGACTGTAATAATACCGATTTAGATTTTTCTAGAGCTCTGCATGCGGAGTTGTCCAGGGCACTGATGATACCCCACACACTACCCCCGCCCCTACCCCCGGGAACTATTAAGACATATGTTATAATTTTATACTATTTTTTTTAATAAAAAATATTTATGAATTCTGGAATGTAGGCATATGACAAATACTTGAGCTTGTATGCCTACTAATATGAAAGGTTATCCAGAGTTTCCCCTTCTTGTGAAGTGGTCTATAGCCAAGCCCGACAAGGGGGCTGGGGAAACGGCAAGGGGGAATGATGTCCGTGATAAGTCTTTCCGGTGCGGAAGCATTGAAATTTAGGGGGCAATTTTGAACATTTCACTTAGCGCAAAATGAAGGACCAAGTTGCAGTGCGCGCAAAATGTTATAATTTTACCCCGTTGATATTTTACTGCCGGGATGCCGGTGTGAATAGTAGGCCTACACAGGGCAATTATTACTTCGATTATGATTTTTAGGGGGGACGCACCAAGGGAAAATTTAGGGGCGTGTCAACCCCCCCCCCTGCCGCCTATGAGGCCACCAAAGTCGTCGGCAGCAGGCGAGGAGAAGGCAAATGACCCGTTGATAGAGCCCCATGAGTAGAGCCGACTTAGGGCGTAGAAGTCCATGGGTCCTATACCATGAATACGGAAGAGGGGTCCAAGAATTTACACATGTGTTACACTTCAACTTATATTTCAAAAACTTAACTTTAACGATTAAATATACATGCTTCATTTACAGCTTTTCCGTTGCCGTGTCATTGTTTTGTAAGGACATCTTGTTGTTGTTCCTTTGTCATATAAAATTTGTTTAAAAACATTTTTTTATAAAATGTTACTCAGAAAAGATATTGGTTTGAACTTTATTTAATCGACTTGTCATTATTTTAATTACCTATACAGCTCCCCCTGTAAAGTACATCCAGATTCACCATGTTCACTCATTAAGTTTATGGTAAAATGTTCAAACAATGTAAATCAGAATGCAATTAAACGAATACAAACTTTACAAAATTTCATCAGCTTAGCTTCAATATGGCAAAGTTTTCGCGCGATCCCGCGCGCGCATTTGTCCAACAAATTAAATTTATATTTCATCAACATGTGAATTGAAGAGACAATTATAGGCCTATACTTCCCCTATAAGAATTATGCCTTGGAACTATGACAGAAGAGTAGGCCTAACAGATAGGTTACTGTGTAATTATTTGTAGCTATTTGTGACTTTGCTAATCGTCGCAACTTTATCACAATATGCACGAGTTTGATTATAATCTGCTTTACTACTCTTCATTTAGACCGTCTGTTCTTTTATCTCGAATGTCATTGGTCCATTATGAGCAATGTAGCTATTTATAGATATTTACTTCATCAGTCTTCATTGATGAATATGGATACTACATACCTGGGACTAAATGTGTGTTGTATCCAAGATGGCAAGAGCAAAGATGTCAAAACAGTACTACCAGTACAACTTCAAGTCATTCCTGACTTGGACAGCCACGGTGTTAGCTGGTGTTGGTTGACTCTGAGAATCTACTTCGGTGGTGGACAATGGTGGTACAAGCTTCTTCGAAGAATTGATGGACGGTGGTCTGGTGGTGCAAAGTCAAGTAAACAGTAAAGGCCTGTAGGCTTACATTTCTGCAGCTGGTCTGCAGAACTCATGTGCAATATATTTATGAGCTGTGATCACCATAAAAACAATAGGTGAGTGAAACTTCCATGATTTTGTTTCTTTGCACATTTTCTTTTTCATCTTTTTTTAATCCCATTTGATATAGCTTGATCAGACCTTTATTTTAGCATCATGATCATGGATAAATCAATTTGCTTATTCCTCAGTTCAAAGAAAGTTGTGGAAGCCTATGCCTCCTTGAGTCAAGTAAATGAAATCTTGCAAGTACAATTTCTCGCTTTTAGTGTTAAAGTGTATTTTGATATGATGTGTTTGGTTGGTTTTTTTCCCGGTTTTTTTTGGGGGGGCACTGGCAAGTGGCGGTCTTCAATTTCTACTATGCTTTTATTGCAAAATATACTATTAGCTCAGTATTATTATTAGTATTAAATCAAAACTGTTAAGCATCATTTCTTGGAACTGGCAGGTATACCATGCAGTGATTTACGAGGTAAAACCATGGGACTGTATTAAAAATGTCTTGATGGTGATCTGCTATAAAAATTAAAAAAAGAAGTTTACTGGGAAAATTGCATGGAAATTTATATATTTATTTATAATTAAAGGAGGATTTTGTGATCCTAGCATCCTCTTTTTATGACATTTTCCAGTAGATATCCACGAAAAAAACTTATTCCCAAATTTTCAGTTGATTCCGATTTTCCGTCGTGAGTTATGCATGATTTATGTGTGTTACACTGCTCCATAGGACACTGTTGTAATTTCGTTCTGGTGCACCAGAACGAAATTCAAATTTGGCGAGATTTTTGCTAAACGAATTAATCTGCAAGAAATATTTGGTACATAAACATTATGTAGCCGGAGGTATCCAGTGGTATAAAAATCTCAACTTTTTTGAGAAAAGTGGGGGATGAGGCTGTGGATCACTTAATTGCCCTTTTAATATATTTTTTATATGTTATAGTTTCAAATGATACTGAAATAGGTCATAAGATGCTCATTGCAAAGTGCAATGTCAACTTATTGGTCAAATTGCTGCTCACTAGTCCCGTAAACAGTGATGGTGCAAGGTTTTTTGGTGGAGGGGGCAAAGTGATTTTTTTAGGGGGGGGGGCAAAATCAACCAATTTGGCACAGAATTGCCACAAAAAGTGAACATTTTGGTAATTTTTTGGTTTTTACATGCGGGTGCAAGATAAAATTTGGGGGAAAATTCCCCTCCCCTCCCCCACCGTAGTGCCTCAACTGCCCGTAAAAGCAGTCTTGGGCACTCTGTCACCTATACTGAGTCACCCTGTTGCCCAATGCAAGGCCTTTTTTGTAATTTTTAGCCCATTTTTTTTGACCACTGAAATTTGTCTTGTCTCCCCCCTCAAAAAGTCCTTGCTATGCCACTGGGCAGGTGCCGCCATAGGTGTAGATCCTAGGGGATATGGGGATAAATCCCCAATATTTTGCTAGAGGAATGATCTATACAATCATACCTCCCCATGTTGATGCCTGTATGTGGCTTTCTGACCAAATTAATGTCATATTTGGCCATATTTTAGCCCCAAAATTTATTCCAATTTTGCACCGTATTAAAGCACGCATTTGTGGAAATTTGGAGATAAAGACCCATCCATATACCAAAATTGGCCAAAAAAAGTAAAGAGATTTTACCTGGTACTCACTGATATACCAAAATGAGATCAGTGTTCTGTGCAAATATGAGGAATGCAAATGTTTGCATAATAGATATTTATGTAAGCTATTGTGATATCTCAGTTCATAATGAGTATAACTGGCATTTGTAAATACCACTTATCACTCATTATGCTACTGACCACCCTCTATTGTTAAGCATAGTCATGCTGGTGGGGGAATTGGGGAGGGGGCAGGGGCCAGTTTGTCCCACTTTTTCAACCAGGGGTTAATCAAACCCTGGGATCAAACCCATAGACCCTGAAGCCTTGAAGGAAAGTGTAAAAATGATGCACTGAATGGTTTCAAATTGGCTTAAATTTTTTTTTTTTTTTTTTTTTCAGGAACTTTTGAGAACCACTGGACATATGCTAGGTTAATTTGAAGAAAAAAAATTGAAAAAAAAACTACGAAAAAATTGCAGTTTGTTATATGCAAACCACAAACTAATGTTTACCTCTTCATCTATCACATTATATAATAAACGCATGAAAAACCAATGCAGTTATTATATGTGATAGAAAATTTTGAAAAAACACCCTTTCCAAAACAAAATTTTCATGATATTAAGGACCGTCAATAAACCAAAATGGCTGAAAATGCACCTAAACTAAACGGCTCAAAATGCACCCAGAATCTGCTGCACATTCCTGTACCTTCATTTCCTCTAAGAATCTTCTATCAACATTGTCATTTTTTTGTTTTGTTTTGTTTCTTATAAATTCAGTCTTTGAACACTTTTGCTGGAGTCACTAAAACATTACTGTTAGGCCCGTAACTAAAAGGTCCCATTTGTGAGTGTAGCAAGCAAAAAAATGTTTTTATGCCTTTTCGGTCAAAAAAGGTCCAAATTTTGAAAGAAATAAAAGTCCACATTTCAAAATCAGCCCCCAGTAAATCCTGATTACGTGCCTGATTACTGTCAATGAGATTGAATGCAGATTTAATATTTAGCTTTAATTTTTTCACCCTTAGGACATTTACATTGAATTGAAGAAGTTCTGAGCAACACCAATAAAAAGGACAAAACAAAGAAGAAAAAAAAGAAGAAAAAAAGAAAGAAAAACAAAGAAAAAGAAAAAAAAAGTAAAGAAACAGAAGCAAGAAATACTATTCTACCATGGATGAAAGTGAACTGATGGTGACTATTTGTGTGGCGAGGAGTAACTGTAGTCAAGACATGAATTACCTAGACTGGACTCGGTATTCCATTCTCACAAACATGGGTCACACCATTGTCCTGGTGACAGCATCCCAGGCCGTATTCCTCCTAGTTTTCAGCTTGACTCTCTTCATCCTTGGGCGACGCACAAAACGTGACCATCCTCACAGTGGATATTTCATACGGTATCCAGGACACCGCATCAAATGGCTTTTTACAGCCTTACTTGCATTTGTGCTGTTGACATCGATCGGTGAGGGGATTTTGACCGACGAGACGTACCGTGCTAATGGCTACACCACTCAACCTCATCTCTACATTCCTGCGATCTTAGCACTCGCATCGCTGGGATTCTCTCTCGCATGCTATCAAGTAATGGAAACCAGACAGCTTCCTTCAATGGCCTTCTTGCTAGTTACATACTGGGCAGTGTCCATCATGGCGGAGGCTCAACAACTGATGAGTATAATGCGACTCATTGACGATGGACAAGCTCTGATGGAAGTGATGAGATTTGATCTGATCTTGTGTAGACTGATCTTCTACAGTGTTCTGCTTGTTGTGGAGTTGAATGCAATTAGAGTTAAGGTAAGTAGATAAATATCAAATAAATACCAAATTTCATGAAAAGAAGCTAAAACAAATATGTGACCAGCTCTAACAAAACCCGAACAAGTTGCCAGGCATGTTTTTGAGTTATAGGCCTTTAAAGATGATGTTCCAATAAAAAAATAATATTTTGGAATTCTTAATTTCATGGTTTTTGACTGTGGGACTAAAGTGGACTTTCAATTGACTAAAATATCAAGGTATCATTTATAAAGTATCCATATCATTTTAAAGCTTATTGTCTGGTGCTTACATTTTTATTCAAATCATGAAATGTCAAAAATGTGACTTGTTCCTGGTTTTGTTAGAACAGGTCACATATATGGTACTAATTTTCAAAATTGCTCTAAGTTTGCCCAATTTTGGAAATGTTTGCAAATTTTGCTGACAAATCTGAACTTTTGGATTTTTTGGGAAATTTTGAAAAATAAAACACCCAATCATTAAACTAGTTTCCTGAAAATTGCAACCCAAAGTTATACCAAAACCGCTGAAAATGATCTGCCGCACATCCATCCTGGACCTTTCTCTACAACTATCCTGTTGGGCTGATTAGGCTAAATAGAGACGATAAAAATGTCCTGTTTATGTTTTGGGTGTTTTTGAATCATTTTTTTCTCAAACGAAAACAATGTATCTAATTTAAGCAGATCTACTGCATTTCTACTTGGTTAACATCATGTTTTGTGCATATCAGGTACTTTGTGGTGGCTCACCACAAGATGACAAACTACCTAGGGAATTGGCAAGTGGTGACATGCATTATGTACAAGACTATGTGAATCTGGGATCAGAGCTTTCATTTTCGTGGTTCAACTGGCTTCTAAAGCTGGGCTACAAGCGTCCGCTGGAAATGGAGGACCTAGGAACGCTCCCTGAGGCACACAACACTAGAGTGAAGCATGAGAGGTTTTATAATGCATTTGAACAGGAAAAGGTAAGTCATGTCATAGAATAAATAATTGAGTCAAAAACAGGAAGTATGATTTGTTACTGTTAGCTCAAAGAAAAGAACAGTTTAAACTATCCAAAGTATCAAATAAACTTGTGACAAGCCAAACAAATACTCAAGCAAAGCCCATGTTTAAAAAACCCAATGGAATAGGAAGTTTTTGAAGGAGGGGTGTGGTGCTCATGAAAAAACCTGGCTAGCTTTGCTTGCCCCAATTTATATGGGGGTTAAATTGCCAAAAAGTTGTCACAACTTTCCACCGCTTTGAAGGGGTAAACCTGGCTCCACCCTTACATGCTGTACAACACATCAGGGCTGTAGCACAATTGAAAAATGTGGAGTGGCCATGAAAATGTGAGGTGGCGAAAATACAAATATAAGTCAAAATTGGAATCAAGCTATAAAGAAAAAGCATAACTAAATTCCATAGCCTCACTGGCTGTCAACTTGCTGCGGCCCTGGAACACATGCGTGTAAAACACAGCAGATTCTGGTTGCTAGAGTTTTGCCTCTCCAACACAACACATCTCACCCAATCTCACCCAAAAATTATTTTTTGATGACAGCACCGTAAAATAGATTATACACCCAAAAGTAGATCCTAAGTGGGTATTAAATCATACAAAATGGATTCCTTTTCTTTTCTTAGAAACAAAAAAAAAAGGTTGGCAAGCAACCATCGTTATGGAAAGTTGTCACCAAAGTGCACGGTTGGCAGATATTCCTGTCTTTTGTCTTGAGGCTGATTGTAGAACTTCTCAATTTTGTTGGGCCTTTTTTGTGTTGGCGGGATCACACTCTACATTACCAACATCATGTATCCAACATCTGAAATCAGCTCTGTGGTAAGTCTACTCCTGATGATAATTATTGCCTCTGTTTTGGCCCCAAGAAATTATAAACCAATGGGCATATGATCCCAATCCCCTCTCCTGCCCCTCTGACTATGCCACTGATTGGATGACGTGGCAGTGCTGTGGTAAAAGGTGGGGCTCTTTAGGAGATGGTATATGAGAAAAGTACCAAAACATTAGGGCTCTTTTGGTTCAGTAAACAGGGGTCTTTGGGTGTAGTAACCATTATGGATCTTTAGGTGCAGTAAACATTAGAGGTCTTTAGGTGTAGTAAACATTAGGGGTCTTTAGGTGTAGTAATCATTAGGGGTCTTTAGGTGCAGTAAACATTAGGGGTCTTTAGGTGCAGTAAACATTAGGGGTCTTTAGGTGCAGTAAACATTAGGGGTCTTTAGGTGCAGTAAACATTAGAGGTCTTTAGGTGTAGTAAACATTAGGGGTCTTTAGGTGTAGTAATCATTAGGGGTCTTTAGGTGCAGTAAACATTAGGGGTCTTTAGGTGCAGTAAACATTAGGGGTCTTTAGGTGCAGTAAACATTAGGGGTCTTTAGGTGCAGTAAACATTAGAGGTCTTTAGGTGTAGTAAACATTAGGGGTCTTTAGGTGTAGTAATCATTAGGGGTCTTTAGGTGCAGTAAACATTAGGGGTCTTTAGGTGTAGTAAACATTATGGGTCTTTAGGTGCAGTAATCATTAGGGGTCTTTAGGTGTAGTAAACATTAGGGGTCTTTAGGTGTAGTAAACATTAGGGGTCTTTAGGTGCAGTAAACATTAGGGGTCTTTAGGTGCAGTAAACATTAGGGGTCTTTAGGTGTAGTAAACATTAGGGGTCTTTAGGTGCAGTAAACATTAGGGGTCTTTAGGTGTAGTAAACATTAGGGGTCTTTAGGTGCAGTAAACATTAGGGGTCTTTAGGTGTAGTAAACATTAGGGGTCTTTAGGTGCAGTAAACATTAGAGGTCTTTAGGTATAGTATAAATATTAGGGGTCTTTAGGTGCAGTAAACATTAGAGGTCTTTAGGTATAGTATAAACATTAGGGGTCTTTAGGTGTAGTAAACATTAGGGGTCTTTAGGTGCAGTAAACATTAGGGGTCTTTAGGTGTAATAAACATTAGGATGTGTAATAAACTTAAAGGAGTTTTCACAATTTATATATCTCCATAACCTGTGATAACAGTTTTTCTCTCTTTGTGTAACTCTGATTTGATTTCAGACGCCAGAATTTGTGTCTGTTAATGCTTACTTTGCCAATGGCTTTGCATTGGTAGCTACAATGTTCATGACAGATTTGTTGCAAATTTTCATGTGGCAATACTACATTCATTGGACTGTTGAAAACTGTATTGATATCGGGGCATCATTTAGGGTGAGTTCTCAAATTGGGCAATTCAATTTGAAATCCACACTCCCTCAGTGGAAGACTAGCTGAAGTATTCCACATGGGTCTACTTACATTTGAAATACTCACTCCACTTGTAGAAGAGTAGGTAAACTTATACAGTGGGAGTATGGGTTTCATTCAAAATAATTAACCCTAGACAATTCCATTTGAAAACATTCTCCCTCTGTGGAAGACTTTTCTAAAATCTTGCACAGGGATATGGATAATCTGTCGGCACTGACAAAAAGTGCACTGCACGTTTGCTGTCTGGAGGAAGTCAACTGATTCCCTTCTCCTTAGGTTATGATGTATGGACTTACATGTTTATTGATATTTATTGAATAAAACTGAATAAGAGTTTTTTATAAACCATACCCTATGCGACACAAGAAGTGCCCTATATGATTTGTTCAACAAATCTTCAATGCATTGTCCAGGTGCATCGTTGGTAAATGGTAATGAACAAGAGTGAAACGTTATTAAATTCTTTTAGTACAGGTAGCTTTGCCCTTAAACAATCGGTAAAATATTACCCTCTGCATTGGCAGGCAGTTTATGCTGTGATCACAATGATTTGATTGAACAATCGACAAAAGAAACAACTTAATTTCATCATTTGTTCATTTGATTGTACATACAGGCTATGATATATCAAAAGTCACTGAAGCTGTCTACATTTGCTACTACGGGAGGCAAGTCTACAATGGGAGAGATTACCAACCATATGTCTACCGATTGTGGTCAGATCACGTGGATGATGCACCCTGGTCACCACCTAATCATTGTACCTATTCAGGTGAATATATGCAGTCTCTTCTGCCACCAACTTTATTGGGTTATACTATTTAAAATACATACACCCCCTATGGAAGACATTACCTTAATCTCCTAAACAGGGGGTGTAGATTTCAAATGGAGTCACCCATTCAGGTAACTCAATTTGAAATACAACAGTGGCATGTCCAGGGGGGCTTTGGGGCTGAACCCCCACCCCGCTTTGTTAAAAATCATGTAAAATCAGTCATTTTTTGGCGATTTTAGCCATTAAGCCCCCCGGCCCCCGCATAACTCTGAAAGCCCCTCTGAGCCCCCGCAGGAAAAAATCCTGGACACACCGGTGTACATACTCCATTACTCCTTGTGTGGAAGATTAACATATTGTCTTCCACAGAGGGTGTATGGATTTTACTTAAAAAGCCACTTTTCTGCTAATACCCCACAACCCATCCGCCCATTTTAATGTATAATTTTGTTTCTGATTGGATTGAAGATGTGGCATAAGAAAGGTACATCCAGGAACTTTGGGGCCAATGTGCTATTCCTGTTGAAATCCATACACCTCCTATGGGAGATTTGACCTTAATCTTCCACACAGGGAGTGTGAATTTCAAATGGGGTTACCTGAATGGGTGACTACATCCAAGGGTGGATCCAGAGGGACAGATAATCATGCTAATTCAGCCTGGGGAAAAGAAGGTGGGCAAGACTTTTCACAGGAAGAAGCTGCTGTTCCCTCCCTTGGCTTCACCATTGGTAACCAATCAAATTAATTTACAATATCCTCTTGATTCTGCAGATGATATGTTCTCTGGTGTTCTTGTATCTACAAATGGGCTACTCAGTGCTGGTTGCTGCTGTAGCATTGCTGGTGTTCCTGCCAGCCCATGCTGTAGTGTTTAGACTTATGGTCAAGGGATACAAAGAAAAAGAGGTGAGTAGAAGCTGAAATTAACTTTTAAACCCTGTTTTAAACCTGTTTAAGGAAGGGGTATGAACGTTTGGACAGTATTTATTGTGGGACATTAGAGCACATCAGACATATCGAATTGCATTCTGAATACGAAGAATGTCCTTCTGATATCAAATAATTTTGATTTTTGAAATTCGCAATGTAATACACATTTTATGGCAAATCATTAAAAATTGATATTTTGATATTTAACAGGTATTTTTGGGAAAAAATTCCATATAAAAGGTCAACATTTTCAATTGATCGTCGGCTTTTCCTCACAGCTACATACACTTTAAGAATATATCATTGGATTTATCAAATTTACTTCGAGGACTGTTATATATCAAAAATTTGAAAAATATCAAATTTTATTAATTTGTCATAAAATTCATATTATATTGTGAATTTCAAAAAATGAAAATTATTTGATATCAGAAAGACATGCTTTGTATTCAGAATACGTCTGAGGTGCTCTCATGTCCCACAAAAAATACTGTCGAAATGCCATAAATGCTCATTCTAGACCCCTTAACCTGCTTGAAAACCTGTTCAAATCCATCCTTAGATTGTGATCATTAAAAAAAAATATAATCTGAAATCAAAGCCATATTATTACATTTCTGTAAAAATAGATTAGTATTTATTTTCCATAAAATGTTAGCTTTTACTTTCAGATATGTCCCCTTTTAATTTTGAGCTGAACAAGTCAAGTTAAGCAAAGAAAATCGGAATTTACTACTAGCGCCAATGCATGTTACTCCAGCGGTTGTAAATACAGTATGACGCTCTGTATGCGTGTCCTGCACGCCGTGTACATGGTGTACATACTGTATGTGTTATGAACATCGCATACGTGTTCGATTAATATTTCCGTCGTAATAATAAAACGATGGTTCTTGCGTTTTATTCAAAATTCAAAATCTCAGATTTTGACCAAACTACAGCACCAAAAGTCTTGATTTTTGCAGAGTGTCTTTGTTTACTTAGCACCTGAATTTAAATTTTTTTGAGGGCGTTCTTCTCAGCAAATGTTATAATATGGCTTTAACTTGCTACAATCTGTTTTACCCTGTTTTAAGGGCTGGAATTTCTTTGGAAGGGGGTCATGAATATCTGAGACAAAAATCTGTTGGTGACATGGAGTCAATTTTTATGACCCTCATTTTTGTGAGCCCCCTTTCTAGGTTAAGAGCAGCAACCTCAAAAAAATGAGTTCGTTAACCCGCACTACATACAAGGTTTGACACCACTGAAAAACTCTTGGCTAAGCCATTGCTTCCATGATTTTCTCTTTGCAGAAAGTTTCAGATGAGCGTTTGAAGCGCTCCAATGAGATGTTGAATGGTATGAAGCTGCTGAAACTGTACGGATGGGAAGAATTGTACTGTGAAGCTATAGAATCCATAAGAAAGAAGGAATTGTGGGCCATGGTCAAAATCAGCCTTTATATTGTACTGTTGAGTAAGTATACTCAAAGACAAGATATGTGATGGCAGTGATGCCATCAATCAAAATCGGTTAGATCAAATCAAATTTCACATTTTTATATTTCTAAACATAGAAATTTGTTAGTTTATGCTGTAAGTCAGAATGTCAGTGACGAACCAAGCAAAATCTGCCAAAATTTTCAATGTGCTGAAAAATTTGTAAACTGCTTTTTTAATGTTTGGGATAATATCATATAGGTTTTACAGGTTCCAGATGTTAAATGCAATTTGAAGAAAATCCTGTGTTTCTCTCTGTATTGTTAGAAAGTTATCCAATAAGAATAAGAAATACTGACACATTCCCCCTATATCTGCAAATTAAAATTTCTGACTTCTGACTGATTTTGCTTGATCGCATCAGATGCATGAAAATGTCGCAAGTTGAATAGTTTGCAAAACTTATACTGTTGGTTTATATATTTGTTTAATTGTCCTATAGTACAGTGTCCTGTACACACCGGTGTACACATTCGCTTGAAAATAATCCTGGATGTGTAAATTGATGAGAAAATTCTACCTGCTCTTTGTTTTGTCCCAAAACGCTTCTTTTTTTCATTTAAAAATAAAATCCTATTGATTTTGCACAGGGAGTGATGGCAAATTGGAAAGTTCACAAATTAAGCTAAATGACATAGTGCTACATGTATAGCTATGTATGAAAACAAATTATTGGTTGAAATATAAACTGGGCTCAAAAAGAAACTTATAATTTTTTACAACTTGTGAATCACAAGGTCATATCTTAAAATAGTGTCAATCAAAATGAACCAAAATTACACACAGAATTACTTTAATACTCTACTCAAAACACATGTCAGTAACCAAGCAGTTGTCCAACTGACACAACAGCAAAATGCACTGTCATGGGACAGCTTCCTGGACTTCCTCCACTTTCACAGCCCAACATTTGGCAGCCAGCACAAAAAATCTGTGAGAATGCACTCAAGATCCTTGCACAGATGATAAAACGGTGCTGCTTTCTGCTTTTCATACACTTTTTTCATGAAACAGGGCTGGGCTGTGAATGTGGTCCAGGAAGCTGTTCCATGTCAGGGCATTTTGCTGTTGTGTCAGTTGGATAACTGCTTGGTTACTGACATGTGCTAAGAGTAGAGTATTGAAGTAAACCTGTGTGTAATTTTGGTTCAATTCGATGGACAGGATTTCAAGATATGACCTTGTGAAAAATTATAAGTTTCTTTTTGAGCTCAGTTTATTTTCTCTCCTTTGTATACTGTAAAATACTGCTTTTGTACGTGGCAAACAAATAGCAGTAATTGCTATAATGGCAGTGGTGTTATAATGTGTTTCTATTATACAGTGCTCATTGTTAGCTAACATGTTGTCCCGCATGTTGTATTAATTGAATATTTTCTTGAATATTTTTCAGTAACTATCTCCATGGCTACTCCAGTGGCTGTCACTCTTGTGGTAGGTAAACTATGTTTTTAGATATCAATGAATTTATAAGCTGATATGATGGAACCATCCATAGGGCTTTTCCAGTAGGAATCCATACACTTTTATGGAAGACATGACCTTATTTTATTTTATTTTTTCTATTTTTATAACATTCGGCCAAAGCCAGGCAAAGCCTAATAGTGCTCAGACACTACTAAATTCAAGGGATGCCAACTGGACTTCATGGGACATGGGATATGGGAAGAGGTCCGATTTTAGAATACAGGAGAAAAAACAGAGCACCCGGAGAAAAAACTGCAAGGACGAGCACGGATCAGCAACCAAACTCACATGTGTCATGGCGGGCAATTGAACACGGGCCACAGTAGTGAGAAGACCACTACACTAACCCGTCCTCTCTTAACCCTATAAACCCTCCTGTATACTACAAAATACTACTTGATATATGCGCTGTTCGTGCGTGCATCCTATGTGGTGTGATGATGCAATCGCCCTAAGTGATATATAGGCACGGTTTCGCTGACCAGCGAAGCCCAAGACCTGTGGCAAAGTGTCGCCGACCGAGTGCTTGGCATGCGAGGGGTCTCGGGTTCGAATCCCACCCAGAGCTAACAGCTTCTTTCTTTCTTTTCTCTCTTTATTCTTTCCTTCTTTCCCTTCCCGTTGCCAAAAAGCCCTTTGGGGGTTAGGGTTAATACAGGAAGTGTGAATTTCTCCTACTATGCCATTTAGCGCTACATGTATTACACTATTTAGATGTATCAAATAAAATTAATCACCTGTGATACGTTATTAGGGTGTATATCAGAGGTTGTCAGCTGTGGGAGGTTAGCACTTTTGTGTTAGAATGACCCCAAGGGATGCATGGTCCTCCTGGTCCTCAAAATATTTGCATGTTCTCAGTCTTGGGGCCCCTAAGTGGTAATCTGGGTGTGGGGAGGGGATATCCCATTGTCCCCACTTGTCAATGGGTCTGTTCAGAATCACATATCTTCATAATTTTCTCATAATTTTCATTTTTTTTTTCATGAAGGCATTTGGCTTATATGAGTTTGTTCAGAATGTGGCTCTTACACCAGCTGTAGCTTTCACCTCCCTAGCACTGTTCAACCAGCTGACAAGACCTTTGTTTGGTGTTCCTGGTTCAGCAACTGGAGTCCTCAATGCCTTCGTCAGCATCAAACGTGTCCAGGAATTCCTGAATGCTCCAGAAGTAGAGACGAGGAGCAAGAGACATCAGAAACAGCATCATTCACAGAACACTAAAGGATATAATGTGAGTTGGTAAAAGTTAGGAATTGGGCTATTTTAAGTTGTAATCCATAAATGTACACCCCCTATTGAAGACAACGCCATGTAAATTCAAATGGAGTCACCAATTTAGGTAACCCCATTTGAAATCAACACTCCCTGTGCGGAACACTAAGGTCATCATATAGGGTGTATGAATTTCAACCGTAATTCTTTTGCATACAGGCCAAAAAGTAATTTTCCAAAATTCATAACAAAACGATGATATCTGCTGCTTCACCCTCTGTTTATACCCCAAATTTTTGTATGTTTTTAAAATTAAAATACAATGATTTATCAATGTAGTAAATGACCCCAGCAGCAACGAATAACATCACACACTTTTGTGAGTGCTTCAAGAGAGAACAATTAATGAGTTGGAAATCCTATAGGGCCTATGTCAGGTTTTCTTTTAAAAACTCATGCATAAATCAGAATGTCAGTGGAGAATCAAGTGAAAACTTCCAAGATTTTCAATGTGTTGAGAAATTGGTAAATATTCCCTTCAGTGTAGACATGTCATAATCTGTAGCGGACCACAAGGGGAAAAAAAGGGGACATTTTTGCCACCCCCAACCCCACCCGTCACTATTTTGGGCAAAAATGTCCTATTTGGGGGAAAATCTTGCAATTTGGGCAAAAATTATTCCTTATGCCACAACTGTTCACGTTATGTTTAGTTACATGCTTGTTTAAATTTTTGGAATATCATACATGTATCTTGGGTTTTTTAGGTTCCAGATAGTAACTGCAATTTGAAGAATGGATATCACAAGCTAACAGAGAGTGACCATGATGAAGGAAGCAATGTGCACAAGTCAATGGTGGAAACGGAAGCATCAAATGGACTGCCTAATTTGCCTCATGACACGGCTGTTAAGGTAAAATCTTTTGATTATGTCATGTTTCTTTAGGTGTTTTTTTTTGGGGGGGTAAATTTGATTTTATAGCTTGAGTTCCTTGCTTGATTGATGGGCGGATTGATTGACTGATATATTGATTGATTTGATTGATGGGAGATTGATTGCTTTGATTGATTGATTAAGTTGATTGCTGGGAGATTGATTGATTGATTTGATTAATTGTTGATTGATTGATTGATTGATTGATATGATTGATTGCAGATAGAGCATGGTAGCTTCACTTGGGATCAGAACAGTGCAACTGCAGTTCTTGATGATATACAAGTCAACATACCAGCAGGTATGGTAATATGGATGTGTGCGTGGGAGGGGGCCTGGGGTGGGAAGGTGTGGGGTGTTTGCACATCTCTGCACAGATTATTGTTAGGCCTATGTAAGAGAGAAAAAGATGGGTTTCATATTTTTCATGAAATTACCCAATTTGATCATGAAAGGAATGCTGTTTGCTTGGGTTTATGTGGACTAATTAGAATGTACATCATTCATAATAATAATAATAAGGCTTAAAAAATGGGATTGATTGGCATAACATAAAAAAGAATTAGGGTAGGTCGGTCTACATTTTTTACACACACATTTCAAGCTGTAAATTGTGTATGATAAAGGCCTTGGAACTTTTTTTTCTTTTTCTAATTTTAATTTTTTAAATTAAAAAAAAAAAATAGAAAAAATAAGAAAAAAAGTCTAGGGTTGGGCCTATTTTTTAGGGTCGGTCGGATTACGCCAATCAAACAATTTTTTAGGCCTAATAGTAATAATAATAATAATAATAATACCATATTCATTCCAATAAGCGCCCAGGGTGCTTAACAAAGTTATTTTGGGGTAGCTTATTTTTTACCTGGTTTACCTAATTTTTTTTTTTTTAAAGGGCGTTTATTGAAACAAATTTACGTCTACAAATGGATATAATGAGTTCACACATATTTGCATGTCTACTCTACCCACAGGTAAACTTACCATAGTTGTTGGTCAAGTGGGTAGTGGCAAGTCATCCTTGCTGTCAGCTATCTTGGGAGAAATGACCACGCTAAAGGGATCAGTGCAATTCAACAGGTTTGCATATATTTTATATTATTTGTCTTTTCTTTCTTCAAACTTTCTTCTTTCAAGTTAATTTCTTGAAAACTTTCATTACAGCTAAAATGGGGCGGGAGGGTAATGTCTTCTTTCCTTTTTCTTCTTTTAATTAAAACTTTATTTCTTCAAACCAAACATCCTTTCTTCAAAACATTTTACTTTTACAGCTAAGCACTACATGTTATAACTGACTGTGTTTAGACAAAACCATTCTTGTACCAGATTCATTTCAGTGACAGTTTTCTGGGTTTGTTAATTTCAGTGGCAATATCTCAATGGCATATGCAGCTCAGAAACCCTGGTTACTCAATGCTTCACTCAAGGACAATATACTCTTTGGACAAGATATGGACAGTTGCAAGTAAGATTCAAATAAAAGAAGTGGGGGTGTATGGTGGAGGGGGGCTGGTGGGCACTTTAACCCCCTGAGCACTACCTGCCAATCTAACATTGCCTCTGATTTGGTCAATTACATGATATTTCACTTCAGTCACCAATCAGAATGGAGCTTTGCAAATAATTCCCCCCAATATTTTTGCATGGTGAAATTATTCTAACAATGTTGCTGATTGGGCCAATTGATAATGAAAACTTCTTTTTGGCCGATCGGCAGGCAGTTCTCATGGGGTTAACACCATCAAAATAAATAAAATAAAATAAATGTAGATATTTATATAGCGCATTATGCCGTAAACAGCCTCAAAGCGCTTTACATTTATTCCACCGTTATTAGAATATTTGTAGCCTACGTTTGCAGCCTACAAGTGGCGCAGGGTACATCAGTACAACAACTGTGACTACCCCTAACAGCTTCCCATTGCACCTGGGTGGGGTGGCGCCTTGCCCAAGGGCGCAACATGGTGGTGGGACAGGGAATCGAACCCACGACGTCGAAAGCAAGCCACCATGCATCAAACAATGACTTCTGAGAAATCTCTGTAATGGTGGGGGGGGGGGGGCTAATGACTTACAGACATCTCTGTAATGGTGGGGGGCTCATGACTTACAGACATCCATGGTTCCGGGACTGTGTTATTATAGGGCCTATACAATAAACCAGTTGGAAAGGCATAACAATTGAAATGGTAGACATGTTGGAAGACAGTTCTGAAATGACTGAGGGGCAGGTCTCTAGATCGATCCCACAATCATTCAGACCTGCCATATGTTTTATTATATTATCATGTGCAATTTCCATAAATCCCTTGAGGAGGATTTTTTTAATGAAGATGAGTCTGTCATGAGTAACGTCCGCATTGCATACCTTCTATCATAAACACTAACAGTAGGAGTATAATGAGACTGAAGAGATTCATCAGGTCTGTTAATTAATCAGCTATTTAGAGTTAATTTGTCAAGACCAAGTGAAAAACTTACGTTTTTCTGCTGACAGTTTCACCAGAAACCTTCTGGCTTTCTCAAAGCGAGGAGTATAAACCCACATCTGCATTTGTTGGTGTATATAGGCAGTGGCGTGCGCAGCACATTGAAAGTGGCGGGCCAGGTTGTTCAGTTCCCGCGAATGGAGTCTAATTAGGAGTGTAAGGTTAAGTGCGGGCATAGCCTGCACTGCAGTGGCTTGCCGCCAAGCCCCTCACAGGTGGGGTCCAGTGGCCTGCCTTAGGGCAGCACCCCTGGAAGCTCAAGGGTTTTAGCATTTTAAAAGGCCAAGGAATCCTATTTTGAGGGGGCAAATTTTGACGTTTTTGCACCGTCCCCCCGAATGACCAACAAAAGTGGGGGGGGGGGGCGCTTGTGCCCAGGACCAGTCCGCACTTGGATAGCGATATTTCTGTACAATATATTTTGTTGTAACTACACCAAACAACCAACTATTACATATAGGTCAATTTGATCACAGTTTATCATGTCTATATTGCATAAAACTATATTGCATAAAAGTGTAATTTGCTAAATGTCTACTGCTATTATCTGTATATGACTTCCTTGAGGCAGTAGTTTTATATTGTATCTCTAAATGTAATAACCTGCTCTAAAAGTACAAGTGTAATTTGCTAAATTTTTTATTGTATCTCTAAATACAATAACCTGCCCTAAAAATAATTTGCTAAATGTCTACTGCTATTATCCATATATGACTTCCTTTGAGCAGTAGTTTAGATATTGTTTTTTATTGTGTCTCTAAATGTAATAACCTACTCTAAAAGTACAAGTGTAATTTGCTAAATGTCTACTGCTATTATCTGTATTGACTTCATCGAGGCTGTAGTTTAGATGTTTTTTATTGTGTCTCTAAATGTATTGATGATAAGTATATGAAAGAATACATTTTCAGTAAGGAAATGTAGGAATCCAACTAGCATCAAATTATTGCAAAAATTAGCGGGTTTCGAAAAAAAAATACAAAATTTGATTTTACTTAAATGTCTTGAGGAAGGCAAATGGACTGCAGCACTGTACCATGCCAAATTTGAGAGCCTTGTGCAATAAGAAAAACAAACAAAAGTAACAGTTAAACTTCAGTAGATATATTACTGCTTCATGTAAAATGACTGTAAATTTTGTCTTAAAACACACAGCTTTCAACTTAAGGGCTGGGGTATGAGCGTTTGGACAGTATTTATTTTGGGACATTAGAGCACATCAGACATATCGAATTGCATTCTGAATCTGAAGAATGTCATTCTGATATCAAATAATTTTGATTTTTGAAATTAGCAATTTAATACACATTTTATGGCAAATCATTAAAATTGATATTTTGATATTTAACAGTACTTGAAGTAAACTTGATAAATCTGATGATTTATACTTAAAGTGTATGTAGGTGGGATGAAAATCCGACGATCAATTGAAAATTTTGACCTTTCATATTGAAGATATGGATTTTTTCCAAAAACACCACAAAAAAAAGGTCTTTTTGGGAAAAAAATCCACATCTTCAATATGAAATGTCAAAATTTTCAATTGACCGTCGGCTTTTCCTCCCTGCTACATACACTTTAAGAATATATCATTAGATTTATATAATTTACTTCGAGGACTGTTATATATCAAAATTTGAAAAATATCAATTTTTTATAATTTGTCATAAAATTTATTATATTGTGATTTTCAAAAATGAAAATTATTTGGTATCAGAAAGACATGCTTCGTATTCAGAATGCAATTCGATAGGTCTGAGGTGCTCTCATGTCCCACAAAAAATACTGTCGAAACGCAATAAACGCTCATTTTAGATCCCTTAACCACTAGCACACCTTTGTTTCAAATGGACATTTTATTGTGAAATGACCTATATTTCATTGTACAAGCAATACATTAAAAAAATCCACATAGCCCCGATTGAAAAGTACTGATCTAATTATCTCTGCAAACACCTTAAAAGCATTTTGTGTGAGTTTTACATCCAAAGTAAGTGCTATTCAATTTTTATGAAAAAGACTGTAAAGTCTGTGGGGGTGACAATTAGAAATGGACAGCAATATTGAAAAACCCTCATTTTGGCCCATTTTAGACATTAAAATGACAATAAAAAAGAATAGAACATAGTATTGTCATAAATTTCACACACAATGCTACCTGAGTGAGTACAAACATAATTAAATACATTTCATTTGGGGGCTATAGCAAAAACAAAAAGTGTCCTATACCTTAATGTTTATGGAACAATGGCGCAGCTATGATAGCACATCTATGATGTTAACAAAGGTGCAAAAAGAATTTTGATGATATTTACGATTCTCCCAATGAACAAATTGCTGAATGAGCCTAATTATTTTCTATTTCTCTTTTTTCACAGATACAAGAAGTGTATGGAAGCTTGTGCATTACAGACAGATCTTGACATCCTCCCTGCTGGGGATGACACTGAAATTGGTGAAAAAGGCATCAATTTGAGTGGTGGACAAAAACAACGAGTCAGTGTTGCAAGGAGTTTGTACTCTGGGAGAGATATCATTGTATTGGTATGTATCTTACTGCAGTGTTTTTTGCTGTTTTTCCGGAAGTTGTTAATTACTTAATTTTTACAATTGTTCTAGAAATTTTTATTTCAGTAATTAATTAATGACATTGGCAGATTGTATATTTTGGTAACAAAATTTATTTCACCGAATGTAATTGCTTTAAATGGGGATAACCCTATTGGTTTAGGATATAGATTGCCTTCAAACATGCATACAAAGTTAAATATCATCCCCTTTATGCATCCATGGAAAAAAAAGAACATTTTCAGTGTAAAGGTGAATAAGTAGCACAATATGAAATTCCTGGACCTACCCACAATGCAAATGGGCATGCAGGGGCATGGGAAATTGCACTACCGTGGTAACCACAAATTAACAATTTTTTACAATTTCTTCTGAATACATCGATTTGGAATGTCCAATTTCAGGATGGTAAAATGAGAAAAAATGATCTATTATATGATATCAAAATCTCATCAACATTAAGATCCATCAGGGGATGAGGCTGTCAATTGGGTCATGGACCTTTAAGTTGAAAATATTCTAAAACAGATCATTTAGTTTTAAACAAATTTATATATTTTTTCTTCTACTTTGTATAAATCTTTTGCTATGTCTTTTCCTTCAATCAGGATGATCCGCTGTCTGCCCTTGATGTACACGTTGGCGGCCATCTTTTCCAGGAAGGCATTATGGGAATGCTAGTGAAGAACAAGCAGACTGTCATATTAGTGACACATCAGCTTCAATTCTTGCAACATGCAGACCTGGTAAGAACTGTGATCAGTTACCTTAGAGCTCTTAGGCGATTAAAGTAACTTGATTAAAAAGAATCGCATGTGATACTTTTGGACCAACATAACAATTACAGAAAGAAAGCCTTTGGGTAAACTGGACCAATAAGCAGTGAGTTCCTTGTCCAAGAGTGGAGAATATAGCTTTTAGGCGACAAAAAAAGAAAACCCTGTTCTACTGGCCCGACCGACCCAGAATTTGACAAATTTCCGACCCAAATTTCGGAAATTTCAGGAACAATTTTTGTTTTGTATTTTCTCAAATCGCAAATTATTTACATATTTTGGTGATTTTTTGGGTCATTTAAAAAAAATGGCCGTCTGTCCGCCTGTAGAACAGAGTTTCTTTTTTTCGTCGCCTTAACTAAAAATACTGGTTTCACAAGTTAATATTCTATTTTTTCTGTGTGCATATTTAGGTGATAGTAATGAAAGATGGTAAAATTCAACATCAAGGAACACTGGAAGAAATCCAAGAGAAAGATCCCAACCTTTATAACACATGGCAAGATGCCATACACCATGCTAATTATTCTGAAGCAGCTTCTGAGAAGTCTGGTGAAGAGACTGACTCAGCTACAGGAGGCGAAGGAGAGAAGACAAAAATAGCAAAAGAAGAAAGTAAAGAAAAGAAAGGTAAATACAATACCAAAGGCAAATCAAAAAACTATTTTTTCTTACAGCTAGGGTGGATGCTTTTTGTTTTAGAGAGCAATTTTACAGTATTTAGTATTTTATTTGAGAAATCAGGAAGGAAAAAACATTCTCGTGCATAGAGTCCAAAAAAATAGTTTGGAAAAATATTTTTAAAAAAAAAATTTGGAAAAAATTATAAAAAAAAAGATTTTTTAAAATTATATTTTGAAAATAATTTTGTGTGGGTTTTGGTTTAGGTGGATGGGAACAAACTTTTTAGTCCACTCTACTTACTGCAGAAAGTGCAATGACTGATTTACTCTGCAAGTTTAAGTGGTAAAGCATGTTGATTTCCAGTGCTGTAGATTTGTGTCACAATGTTTGTATATTTTTGCCATTAAACATTCAACTAATCCACTCTTAACATGCTTAATGTATTATTTTGTAGTGACACCTGATGCTGGCAAATTGATTGAAGAAGAAGACAGAGAGAGGGGCTCTGTAACCTTAGATGTGTATCTCTATTATCTCAAGACCATCGGAGCTGTATTAGTGTGCATCTTAGTACTTGGGTTAATTGTGCGGACTTCTTTGGGTATGGGGTCAACCTTCTGGCTATCAACATGGTCTGAAGCAAGCCTCAAGGTAAGAAGCCATAAAGCTTTCATTATTAATTGGACCAATCAGCAACATTGTTAGAATAATTTCACCACACAAAAAAAATTGGTGTGAATTATATGCAAAGCTCCTTTCTGATTGGTGATTAAAGTAAATATATCATGTAATTGACCAATCAGAGGCAATGTTAGATTGGCAGGTGGTGCTCAGGATCATACCTGCTTGAAAAATATAAAAGTGTCAAAATGGTCCACTTTTGGGGACAAAAAATACAAAATTGAGGCCATGTGCGATAGCTGCCACATGTCATATCTACAGATATATACAATGTAGAAGGGTAGTAATTGCCAAATGTCTATAGGGCAGCTATTATTTTGAAATATGAACCAGACTTCCAGTACTATGCATGCATTTCTTAACCTAAGTATAAGTGAATGTGTGAATCAATAATTGTATAATGGGTATGTTTTCACTACAGAATGATACCAGGACTACCAAACATTTCATCATGGGATATGCAGGCATATCCATCGTCGCTATATTGAGTTCAATTTTGTGCTATGGAATTCAAATTACATCATCATTGGTAGCAGCAAGAAAACTACATGGTGCAATGCTGAGAAACATAATAAGGGCACCAATGAGGTATGTATGCTGTGAGCATTGATCTGGGCTGCTTAAGCTATATGCATGTTTTTCCTATATGCCTCCTTAACCCTAACCCAACTAGGACTCACTAAAGCTCACTATTAAAACCACTCTGCGTGCATGCATTCCACGGGACTTGATGACGCAATCAGACCAAGTCACATATACCCAGGGAATCGTTGGCCGGGCCAACGTCACCTGTGTAGCTACATGCTGGGGATCTTTTCTGTGTGGCATGCGAGGGGTCCAAGGTTCGAATCCCTGGGGTGCCAAGTGACTTTCTTCTTCATCTCCTCTCCTTTTTCGTTCTTTCTTTCCCTTCCGATAGCAGAAAAAACCACGGGTAGGGTTAGGGTTTTGCAGTCATGGCAGTAGGGGTTTCTGATTCAGGCTGATCCTGGCCCCTGCACTCAACATATCCACAGAGAGGCATACTGGTCAGCAAGCTTTGGAAGCAACCCCATTTGCTTCTCATTTTGTGAAGTTTTCAGGGGAGAAATACCTGCTTTTTAAGTGATTTCACAATCGCAAATTGAAAAGCCCACTTAAATATTTTTTATCCATTATAGGCTTTTATGTGTAAGGTTGACAGTTCCAAACTAAGAAACACAAAATTGCCTAGAACAGCTCAAATCGTGAAAGATTAATACAGTGAAAATGTCATGCTGTCAAGAACGCTGGCAAGTTCTTAAACTTGAAGAAAAGTAAAAAACAAATGAATGGAAGCAACATACTTAACTCTAAGAATGCTATGTTTGTTTGTGTTAACTTAGATTCTTCGATACTACTCCAATTGGCCGAGTGTTGAACAGATTCTCAGGGGATGTGAGTTGTATTGACATGGTAAGTATGTGTGCTGCTTTAGTTTCTGCATGGACACAAAACCCTTGTATTTCAGAGCTTTTGGGTGTTTGGACTTTTCTGGACATAAACCCCTTGTATTTCTGGGCTTTGAGTTTCTGGATACAAAACCCTTGCATTTCATTTCAAGGCTTTGGGGTTTCTGGACTTCCTGCATACAAAACCCTTGTATTTCAAGGCTTTGGGGTTTCTGGACTTCCTGCATACAAAACCCTTGTATTTCAAGGCTTTGGGGTTTCTGGACTTCCTGCACACAAAAATTTCAAGGGGTTTGGGTTTCTGGACATAAACCCCTCTTAATTTCTAGATACTGGGATATCCAAGTGCTACACAAGAAGAGATAAAACACCTTGCCCCTTGTTCACCTTTTTGCTCGGTAGAAATATTTTACATGGTTTCAAAACACCTAAATCAGTAGTTAGCATTCAAGAAAAACTGAATCTAAAGTCGATTTTCCTTCTAGTGGAAAACTAGATGTTTAAGTTATTACACAAAACTTCCATCAATCCATAGAAATGTCAATGTTTGACGTTCCCATAACAAAGAAGTTATATCAGTTGGAGCAAAACATGCTTGATGCATCATTTGCAGAACTTTTCCCGGTATTTCAATATAAAGTTTATTTTATTTTGCAACCATTGGTTTAAAAAAATGCTTTTAAATAGCGATCATCAGGCAAAATAACCAGGTGATCATCACAGCAATCATCAGGTATATATACATTAATATATTTAATATGTGTATTTATTGATTTAATCTTTCATTTTTAAATAAATTTCAGGAGTTACTGAACACTATTAATGAGCTACTTGGCAGCCTCATACCATGTATTGCAGCACTTGTAGTTAATGTTATTGTTGGGCCATTCTTCATCTTAGTACTTGTCCCAGCTTCAATTGCTTACTATTACATACAGAAAATGTTCATTACTGCTGCAAGGTATGTACACAGTGTGTTTGAGAGTGGGGTAGGGTGTGGTGTGAGGGTAAGGGTGGGGTAGGGGCGTATACACAGTGTGTTTGAGAGTGGGGTAGGGTGTGGCGTGAGGGTAGGGGTGGGGTAGGTGCATATAATGGGTTCTTCATTGTTGTACTCATTTCTGACTAAACTATGTGAATTGTTTAATACAAATTAATGAATTTGATGTTAATGGCTGTTTTATTTAATATGGACAATTTCTTGATATCTCTAACAGGCTTATTTTGTTTTGTTTCCTAATTGCAGGGAACTCCAACGCATGCATAATATCACAAGGTCCCCAATATTTGCCTATTTTTCGGAAAGTCTTAGTGGCTTGTCGACTATCAGGGCATACAAGTAAGTGTATTTGTAATAGTTAGGTTTATTAAACTGACTTTTTATATATAAAGTCACAATCTGCCGGTATGTCCCAGTTACAATAACCTTAGAATATGAACTCACAGTATGTGTAGTAGTGTTATTGGGCCTATACATGCACAATGCAGTTGGGTACTGGGGTAGGTGGTAGGGTACACCGGCGTGTCCAGGATCTGTTCCTGTGGGGGTTTCAGAGAGGCTTTCAGAGTTATGCAGGGGGCTTAATAATGGCTAAAATCGCCAAAAAGTGGCTGATTTTACATGATTTTTAACAAAGTGCGGGGAGCTTCAGCCCCAAAGCACTCCTCTGGATATGCCACTGGGTAGTGAGGTGGGGGTTGTAGGGTTAGGGTAGTGGGGTCAGACATTTAACATGAATGTTTTCCTCACAATTGAGTAGTTCCAACAACATATTATTATTACTTTACTCATCTATCCAGTCTTTTGTCTTGATGTGTATATTTTTATAAAGTAATGTTAAATCCTTCTTTCTCTAGGGATCAGAAGCATTTCTATGACAACATGATCAAGAAGCTCAATACCAATCTGACAGCACAGCTTTACATGCAGACTGCGCATAGGTGGCTCAGCATCAGATTGGTAAGTTTTTAAAGTTTGTTCGGCTTATATATGGTGGAAAAATAAGACTCATAACACTGTATGGCGTGCATGCTGTTGGGCGCAGTACGAACGCTTATTGTGCGTTGCGTAATGTGTGACTGGCAAACGCTTATGTGAATTTACGCGATTAGGATATGATGGGTTCACTGATTATATTTTGTATTTTCTGTCATATATAGGATCTGCTGGGTGCCATGGTTGTATTCGTAGCTGGTTTGTCTACTGTGTTAGGAGCTTTGTACTTTGGATTGGAGCCTGCTATGGCAGGTTTGGCTATCACTTATACACTTGAGGTAAGTCAAGTAGATTTTCTCAGAGCTGTGTCTCCCCAGGGTGGGGTTAGGGCTGGTTTGTTTACCATGTTACGAGCATTGTACTTTGGATTAGAACCTGCTGCCGAAGGCCTTGCAATCACCTATACACTCAAGGTATTGTAGATTTTCATTGAGCTGTGACCGTGCAACCCAAGAAGAGAGGGCCTACTGAAGTTTGATTGGACCTTTCGACCTTACCATAATGCTCGCAGGCATTCATCTCAGAATTTTGATGACAGCGTAATTAGCTGAATTGTCCCATATATGCACTTGTGTGCACAAAATCGGTGATTGGGCCTGGTGGTACTACAGCCCCGGTACTACAGACATCCCTTACCAAAAACAACTGCCTAATAGGCAGTTGAAGACAAATAATGGTGGTGCCTACCTGTACATTAGACTGCTGCACGACTGAGAAAACTATGTGGGAAAAAAGGTGGCAGGGTTTTGCAACCAGATTCTGGTTGCACATGAATATTAAGCAGGTTGCCCCGGGCAGGTTGCAAACTTTCACTGAGACTGCGCAGTTGTGTCCAAGACTGAGTTTGTTGTTTTTAGAACTTCCGAGCGTGATCTTGTCACAACGGTGTGGTACAAATAACGTTGTGCACGGGTGCCGCTAGCCAGTCATGCTATATGGCACATAACCAAAGTTGCAAAAAAATATTTTCATGAATCCGCCACAATGTGAACTTTCAGTTATTCAGTCATCACTACAAAGCATACAAATACATGCACAGTGTAGACGACATGTTTTAACAAGATAACATCATGGTCATTCCACCGGTGCGTAGTTCAATATCAGATACAAAGTCAGTAGACCCTTTTTTCTTGGGCATGTGCTTCTCAGGAGGTGACAATTTTCCATTGTCATTGGGCAGGATTTGTGTGAAAGAAAGCAAACATAATGGTTTTAAAAAAGGGTTTACTTGTACAAAAGTATTGAAAATTGATGTTCTTCAGGATTTTTTCAGCTTTTTAGGTATTTTTGACACTTTAAAGCCCATCATTTTGCAAGTTTATTTTTTTTGTGTTTGACAGGGGTGTGATTTCTGAGGATCATATTTTTTCTTTCCTTGTATAGTCTACTTCAACTTAACCCTTTTGAAAATTAATATTTCCTATTCTGTCCAGGCTAATTCTATTGTCCTATTGAACTCCCGATTGAGCTCCCTCCCCTGTAACCACGCAACTTGACAAAAATTATGTTAATTGTTAATTCTACCCATTCTGGTTGTGATGGTTGTAGGCCGACTAGAGTTCTACACCTGCATGGAGCTGTACATGTTCCTGTACAATGCTACAAGGGTTTAAATTAGTCAGCGCAGTGGTAAAGCACAGTGATCTTATTTAATTGAGCTATATAATTCTGTGTTGTTTTTTTATCTTTAGATATTTGGCTACCTTAGTTGTTTTGTGAGAAAATCTGCTTTCCTTGAGTTGGAGATGAACAGTGTTGAGCGTGTAAAGCGTTACACAGATGTACCCAGTGAAGAATATGATGGTAAGACCTTGTTAAATCTACATAAGAGACATTTTATTCAAAACTTACCTAGCTGCACCACAAATTGATCAATAAATACATAAACACTGTATTCTTCATAATTAGTACCCCTCCCCTATAAATGCCCCGACAGAATTTTTCAATCGTTGGGCCCTGATCAGTCTGAAGTTTCAGACTGATTTCACACCACATTATCAAAACAAAAGTTTGGGGCGTTTTCCCCCTCCTAAGAAAAATCATGTACATGGGGCACAAATGTCACCCATTTATATCTAGCCTTGGGCTCCTATATCGAACCCATACCATTCCTCTTGTGTGTCAGCTTTATTTGTCTCAATATTTGAGTGCCATCACCACTAGGTCCTGCTCCCATACAAACCACCTTAATGAGAACAACAAAGGAATTTTCTCTGGAAAAGAGACCAATATGATTTTAAATCAAAATTGTGATTTGTTCTAGGCACTGAGCCTCCTGCAGAGTGGCCCAGTGAAGGCAAAATAAGTCTTGAAAATGTGAGTGTGCGGTATGCTGAGAAGCTGGACCCTGTACTCAAAGGCGTCAGTGTTGTCTTCAAACCTGGTGAAAAGGTAAGATAAAGTTTGAATTTAGATGTAAAGTCTGATATATCCAATGACTACCTTTCGGTATTTTTGGTATTGATATTGTTAGTTTATGTAAAGCTTTGCAATGACTAAATAGGAATAGGCATTTAATAAGTGAATACAGTATAAATCTATTATGAATGTTTTGAGTCATCCAGTAGTATAAAATAGACAAAAATATGAATCAAATACTGGACTCACCAACCATTTTTTCAGTAACGCTATGACCCGTTCACGGGTCTTCATCAGACTGCGAGAGACTTGACTGATGGTTTGGTCACGTGATGGTACTCGAAAAATACGGCGAGGAAGATAGCGAATCATCGGAACCACTTGCGTTTTAACTTGCGTTGTCTACATGAAGATGTTATACCTCGCAGTGTTAAACTCAGGAGTACTATAAAGGGACACAAGGCAAGTAACATCCTTAAAAATGCCGAGAGAAAACTTCTCAATGAGCGTGTAAGACAAGTAAACTTCACGATTAACGCTCTTAATAACAAATTTCACAGAACTGATGAAAAACTACGCACTGAGCTCACAAGAGAGACATATGATCAAGTAAAGAAGTTCACCACAGATACGCAACTAGCGCAACACAAACTTGTTAAAGATCGTCAAATTGATAAATTCTCAAAGTTAAAGCAATCCGGGAAGCAATCTCGTTCTGATTTAGATCTTAATTGGCGGAATAGTGGAAAAAACATCTCCCATGAGGACAAGGAAAAGTGGGTAAAAAACCTTTCTAACAGAGACCTTACAGAAAGTGAAACATCGATCCTTGCTAAAGGTCTTGGTTATTGTGTTGTTGATCGTAAAATTCCAATTGCTGAATACATCACTGCCACTGAATCGGCCATTAATCAAGCGAACCTTGACAACTCAAAAGCTGAAGAACTTAGACACAAAGTTAACACAACCATCCGTAACTCCAAGCCTCCTCTATCTAACATCACTAAAGAGGAAAATAAAGCGCTTATTGATCTCGGTAAGGACAAGACTATTACTAGGGCCGTTGCGCAGTGGTACTTAACACAGCGGATTATGATTCCAAGTGCCAAAATTTATTGAACGACCAGCAAACTTACAAACGCGTTGGATACAATCCTACAAGTGGATACAGAAAGAAGGTCACAGATTTTACCAATAAATTATGGACTAAGGGAGCGGTCACTAATGTTGAAAAGCATAGTTTGAATCCCCCCACTGAACCCACTGTTCCCGTGTTCTATGGCTTACCAAAGATTCATAAGCCCGAACCGATCCCGGTACGACCTATAGTAAGCAGCATCGGTTCAGTTACCTACAATTTGGCCAAAAGGTTCTTGCTCCATTGGTCGGCAAAACGCCCCACCATATTAAGAACAGCCAAGCTTTTGTGGATACTGTCAAGGACATTAAGTTAGAACAAAACGAAATCATAACATCTTACGATTTTAGCGCATTGTTTACATCCATTCCACCGGATGATGTTCTCAAAGCAGTTACCAATTCGCTTATAAATGACCCAAACCTCAGTGAGCGCACAAATCTGAATGTTGAACAATTGTCTGAGTTGGTTGATATTTGTCTGAATACCGCATATTTCTCGTACAAAGGGCAATACTACAAGCAGATCCATGGCTGTGTCATGGGATCCCCCCTTTCACCAATTGGTATTGACATATGTATGGAAGAATTTGAGCAATATGTCCTGAAGAACTTTCCAGGCAAACCTCCAAGACTCTGGCTCAGATACGTGGACGATACATTCGTTGTTATCGATCAGAACGAACAAGACAACTTTTTCAAGTATATCAATCAAGTTGACTCCAACATTTTAATGGACTTAAAAGTTTACTCAGGAAAGTAGTAAAGACAATCGGCTTGCTTTCCTAGACTGTCTTGTTCAAGTTAACCCTGATAACACCCTTAGTACTACTGTTTACAGGAAACCGACCCATACTGACCAATACCTTCAGTTTGGGTCACATCACCCCCTTGTGCACAAATTAGGGGTGATCCGTACCTTATATCATCGCGAGGATACCATTATTTCTGAAGAAAGTGACGTTCAGAAAGAAAAAGATCACGCCCGCAGTGCCCGTCAACCGTGTGGCTACCCAGACTGGGCTTTTCGAGAAAGCCGCCACAACCAAAGACACCCAACAACAAAATATCACGGGAGATGTCATTGCTAGCAAAGCCAGAGTTACTATACCTTACTCCACAGGCCTTTCAGAGAGAATCAAAAACACTTTCAAGGCATTCGGCATTGCTACCTCCTACAAGCCCTCTAATAATTTCTGAGCAAACTGGTGCACGTAAAAGACAAAATTCAAAAGACAAACAGTCTAACCTAGTTTATGGACTCACATGCTCTGAAACTAGCTGTGCCCAGTCTTATGTAGGAGAGACAAAACAGTCTATTAAAGCTCGCTTCAATCAACACCGGAGAGGAAGTTCCAACGAAAACCAGGACTCCGCAGTCTTCACCCATTCAAAACTCTCTGGCCACCAATTCAATGCCGACAACATCATAATCTTCGACAAGGAGGAGAGGTGGTTTGAGAGGGGAGTGAAAGAATCCATCCGGGAAAGAGCTGAGCAGCCAGCACTCAACAAGAAGGGGGGCCTCCGTTTCCTGCTATCACACGCCTGGGACCCCACCATGAAACTACTTCCTCGCCGATTACCATCACGTGACCAAACCATCAGTCAAGTCTCTAAGCAGTCTGATGAAGACCCGTGAACGGGTTGCATAGCGTTACTGAAAAAAATCGTTGGTGAGTCCAGTATTTGATTCATATTTTTGTCTACAGTATAAATCTATCAACAACAATATTGAGGAAAATAACAAATTGTCTCTATTTTCTGTTTCTATTGTCTTTTTCTTCTCTTTCCCATCCTCCCCTTCCATCCCTCCTTTACCCTCCTACTCAGCTTGATATCCTCTCCTCCCCTCTCCTCGATCTCATCTTCTCTCCTCTCCCCTCCCCTTTCCCTTCCCACCCCTGCCCTCTCATCCTGTTCCCTTTCTTTCCCCACTTCTCTTTCAGTATTTTATATGAGTTACATGTACTTAATTTAAAATCCTTTTCAGATTGGTATATGTGGTCGCACAGGCAGCGGCAAATCATCTCTCACCCTTGCCTTATTCAGGATGATTGACACTTACGAAGGTATGTAAATTTACACATTATCAAGTACTTTGAATTGTGCTTTCTTGTGGAAAAATGAAGCTAGAATGGTGAAGTTCCTGATAAATAATCCCTACCAATTTGAAATGAACGTTTGTAACTGAAATGTTTTGGATAGTTCTAAAGGACTTATTGGGGAAATCTATTTAAAGTCCACACTCACCGTAGCACATTAACCAACTCTATTTGAAACTGCCTAATCAGGCTTTGCCGTTCGAGGATAGCTAGAGCGAAAGCTGAGGAGAGCTTTTTATTGCTCGTCTACCTTTGGTGTGACAATAATGACCACATATATACAGTACAATAAAAATGCTCTCCTAGTGCTCTCCTGTAGCACTCAAGGAGAGCGATTAAAGGCTTGATGCAAATTTCAAAAAGCAAAACCTGCCTAATGTGTTCATTCCATTTGAAATTCATACTCCCCTGTTTGAAGATATTTCTAACATTTTCCACAGGGGTAGTATAGATTTTAAATGAAAAAGCCCATTTCATGTGTGTACAGAACTTACAGTATACGTGAAAAAGGTTAAATTCAATCAAATTTACCTGGTTTTATTTTCAGGCCGTATCGTCATCGATGGTGTAGATGTGGCCACAGTACCCTTGACTACATTGAGACAGAGGCTGTCAATCATTCCCCAGGACCCAGTCCTACTCACAGGGACTATCAGGTAATGAGGGTATTCTGCAGTCTGGTAAACATTCAGTATAATTATGTGATGTGATCAAGCCGTCAGACAAAATAAATTAAAGAAAGACAACTGTTTGAATAATGTATCAATAATTATCATTTTACAGGCAAAACTTGGATCCACAGAAGCAATGTACTGATGATGAAATGTGGGATGCTCTGACGATTGCACAACTAAAGGATATAGTGTCTGAACTGGAGGATGGTTTAGGTAAGGTTTTAAAGAACCTTGATCAGTGATTATTGATGTAGCAAAAGGGGGGTCAAGGGGTAGCTGCTCCTAGAAGTCTTGCCTCCCCTGTGAGATGCTGGCTACCATGATATTTAAGATTTTTAGGCTTTTTTTGTACTCATTTGTCTCCCCCTCCTAAAAGTTGCTTTGCCTTCCTCCTCAGAAAAAGTCTTAACTATATACTATCAATATAATATAATATGCATATAGGGATGAGGTGCTCAAATGAGTGGTTTTTTCCTCAAGAAATCCTTAGATATGGATGGGTCTATCTTTTGAAGAAAAAAATTCTTAGACATGGTCTAATTTGAAAAAAAATCGAGCATGACATGCAAAAATACACTTAACTCAATCATTTGTGCTATTTCATGAGCTATACAAAGTATTTAGGTAGTACATGTAGAACAAGTCGGTATAAAATGGGTGGAAAACAGGGATTATGATCAAATTATATGACCTATATTTATGCATATTGATCATTTTGTTGGACTGTTAGGGTAAATATGTTTCACCAGTATCTATAGAATCACACTGTTTATGATCTCTTGTAAAATTATGCAAACAGATTCCAAAGTCACAGAGGGTGGTGAGAACTTCAGTGTTGGTCAGCGACAACTGTTCTGTCTGGCGAGGGCGTTCCTCAGAAAATCTCGCATTCTGGTCATGGATGAGGCCACTGCTTCTATTGATATGGAAACTGTAAGTACCTTAACATTACTTGTAGAAATTATTTTTAATTTTTAAAATTGTATATGCTCCAATTAGTTGCAGAGCATAAATTTCTTCCACTTCAAGGGCATACCCAGAAACCTCCATCCCCCTTGGTGTGCAAAGCTGAATTTATACTACATCGCTGAACGATAGCGATTTGTTTTTAGCCAATGAGGTAGAGCACCTTTTGTTGCGATGGGAAAAGCGCGCTTTGGTCAAATACCAATCGCTCATCGTTCAGCTATAGAGTATAAATTCAGCTTAAGTAACCCCATAATACACTGGATATGCCCCTGCATTGTGCTGTTCCACTTGAAATCCATACTCCCTCTGTGGAAGATTTTGGAAATATCTTCCACAGGGGGAGTATGTTTTTCAAATGTAATTGGTCAGGGTTAATCATTCTGAAACCCATACTCCCCCTGTATTATAGCTTTACCTATATCTTCCACAACTGGAGTGAGTATTTCAAATGGAAGTTGCCAAACTGTCTATTCTACTTGAAATTCATATTCCCTCTGTGGAAGACTTTAGCTAAATCTTCCACAGGGGTAGTGTGGATTTTAAATGGAATAGCCCATTATGTGGTAGAGTGGGTTGAGACAACTAAGATAAATGACCATCTAAGTGCATTATACATGTTGTTATGCTGCAGTAATTTGAACCCACCACATGTGGGACATAGGGGTAAATGCCCCCTAATCCGAGATCTTGTTCCCCAGTTGCCCCACCCCCCTGCATGATGGTGCCGCCACTAGTCTCATGATAATCAGTAGAAGTGGATGTATGGTTGTTGAAATTCTTTACGCTGTTAAATCACTCAATTTCCCTGGTAAATTTCTGAAATTCAGCATTTTTGCAGGGACTAAAGTTTGGAAAATCTAAAATTTCATAGATGCTGGTCAAAGGGCAAGAATTGATTTTAAAAAATGAATTTGAATTTGTGAATTTTGCCTCATACTAGGCCAAACTTTCCAAATTAAAATACCTTTAAAAGTTAATTAGTTCTCTTCAAAAAGTTTTCTATTACACTAGTACATAGCTCCTCTTATCAGATGGATAACCTCAGGGTGGGTAGAGGCATATAGTATAAATAATTTATTCAAATAAATGCAAAAACAACTTTTGAATTAATGCATAGCTTAACTTGATTTTTTTTTGTAGGATATGATGTTGCAGAAGGTAGTAGCCACAGCATTTGCTGACAGGACCGTTCTTACCATTGCAGTAAGTATAAGCTAATTTTCTCTGATGTTCACTTGACCCCCACCACCCCACCAATTGGCTCTACCATAACTTAAACTTACCACAACGTCATGTTTAGGCCCGTAACCAGGGGGCCGGGGGAAGATCCCCCCAAAATCACCAAGGCCCAAAAAGTCCCCTTTTTAAACCCAAAAAGTCCCATTTGTGAGCATAGCGAAGCGAAAAAAAAAAAATTTTAAGGTTTTTATGGTCCAAATTTGGAAGAAAAAAAGTCTACTTTTAAAAAAACCACCCCTTGTCCAAAAAGGTCCAAATTTTGAAAAAAATGTCACATCCAAACAGCATGCATGCAATTACCACATTCAAAATTTATAGGACACATTTATATTTTATTTTCCCTCAACTAAGGTGTATTTCCCCACCTGGGTGCATTTTTGTCTGGAAAAAAGTGGTTCATGCCCGCCCCCCTTTGCACATGTAACTGCATTAAAGCGTTGGAGTAATAAATTACTTTATTTTTTATATCTTGCAGCACCGCATAGCCACCATCATGGACTCTGACACCATCCTTGTGTTGAGTCAAGGGAAGGTTGTTGAGTGTGACTCGCCTCAGAATCTCCTGGCTAGAGAAGATAGCGAGTTTTCATCCCTGGTGAGAGGCCATAATGAGTGACTTGTAAACGCAGACCCAGGGGAAGATCCAGGATTTCAAATAATTGGTAACAAGAAGGGGTCGAGTTGTTGATATAACCCAGAAACAGGTTGAAATTGCATGATTTAGCTGTCAAAAGAGGGGCAGGCCCCCATTGGCCAGCACTTATGCCAGTTGTATAATGTGTGACTGGTGCGCACTTATGCATATTTATTGATTTTCGTCAAGCCAAACAAACTGCAACATCTTAATTAATTATTTATTACCAATGTAGATTTGGTAGCCAAAACATTGAATAATAAAGTAATTCAGATTGTAAAGAATGCTGTCAGAATGCTGATACACAGAGAATGTGTAGCACAGGGAGCCCTACTGATTATGTTACTAAACTCAACCAATAAAGTATCGAAACGATTATAGATGGTCAGATATATCACGAAATGAAATATATAGCAAAAACTTATTTAATGTATATAAAGCGCAGCTTTCTCCTGCGCATTTTGATACCTCTTGTGTTGGTCTACGATATCATTTGGTCGAGTTATGGGCGCTTGAGTGGCTTCAAGTCGGATTTTCAAAGTTGCACTTAGCTCCTATTCAAGCCAAATGCGTTCGTCGTGTACACACACACACAAAATCAAGACAAAGATGTGCTCTGTTTACTTAATCACTTTATTTTACTCCTTCGACTTCCAACTTCAATACTTGCTACCCTTTACTTATCTCTGACTTATCTCATGAACTCTTTCTGCTGACATCTCAATACTTGGTGTGCCCACCATCACACACACTCATTTGAATTTGGCGGACAAAAGCAATGGTCATTTATTGGTTACAGTACAGCGCATTTGGCTTGAATAGGAGCTAAGTGCAACTTTTAAAATCTGACTTGAAGCCACTCAAGCGCCCATAACTCGACTAAATGATATCGTAGAGCAACACAAGAGGTATCAAAATGCGCAAGAGAAAGTTGCGCTTTATATACATTAAATAAGTTTTTGCTATATATTTCATTTCCCGATATATCTGACCATCTATTATCGTGTCGATACTTTATTGGTTGAGTTTATATAGCCTATATGCGACCAGCTCCAACAAAACCTGGAACAAGTCGCCAGGCATGTATTTGAGTTATAGGCCTTTAAAGATGACATTCCCATAAAAAAATGTTAGAATTCTTAATTTCATGGTATTTGACTATAAGACTAGGTGGACTTTTAAATTCTTGTATGTACTTATTAAAAAGAGGTTTATTTAATCATAAATAACGGTTGAACTATGATAATCCCTATTCAATCCTGTGTAAGGCAGGAAACTAATTGGCCCATTACTCCGAATAGCAATTTAGCAAAAATATCAAAGTATCATTTACAAAATTATCCATATCTTTAAAAGTATGAATACTATTTATATAATTTTGATAACATTTTAAAGCTTATCATCTAGTGCTTACATTTTTATTCCAATCATGAAATGTTAAAAATGCAACTTGTTCCTGATTTTGTCGGAGTGGGTCACATGACCATTGACCAACCATTGATTGTATTCCTTATTTACATGATTACTTGTTCATGCTGCAAATATTTTCACTTACTTTAAATGTTTTTTAATATAAATATAATATAAACTTGCACACTTGTTCATCCTTTTTCCAGGGTGAAAGGCCCTGAAAGGCATAAAAATTAATGTTGCACATAAGATTCCTCTTTCATAGTAATTGCTTTGAGGCAGTGGTATAGCCAGGACTTTTTCAGAGAGGGCCGGATGGGGTGGGGGTGTGAGGAGGGGGCAGCGATGCAACTTTCAAGGGAAAAAACTTGATAAAAATGAATTAAAAAGAACATAGAAAGTAATAAAATCTGAAATAATCCGGTGGCTGCTGGTCAGCATACAACAGGGACAAGACTTCTGATTGGGGGGGCTGCCCTCTCTCTGGCTATGCCACTGCTTTGAGGTGCTGATGTACGAGGGATTTGGGTATGAGGATGTCATCATGTGAACAGATTCCAGTGACAACATCAGGGTTAGATTTGGTTCACAATTTTTTTTAATGGTTTTGGAGAATTTTTTTTTTTTTAATTGGCAAAAAATCCAAATTTGGCAAAAACATGAAAGAAGTCCAGAAATATGCATATTTTTAGGTTTCTTCCATCTACCGTAATTTGGTATATTTCACGGGTACTTTTATGGAATCCCAGCTGCACATCACCACCTACTCCGGTCTTGCTAAGTGTCTTTCATTAACGGCATGTAACCATTTTGAGATTATCCTTTGTGTAAGGAATTAGCCTAACATTAATTAGTATAGCATTACAGCTTTATTCCGTAAGCAGCTTAATTCCTCAATGGAGTCTCTACACTAGTCTAACTCATGAATATCTTACACCAAGGATACACCTTATTTTGCTGTTTTATGTTGGTTATTTTGTGCTTTCAAAATTGTTTTGGGTGTTTTACTTGTGTTCCACACTTGTTCAAATACCTGTACAGCTGGAGTAAGTAATACCGTAGTTTGAAGTTTTACCAGTGCAATTTTCTTTTCACTGCCAGTAATGGTGTTTGTATGTATATAATTTGGTTTGGTTTAGTCTAGCAACTTATGTGTACTTAGAGACAATTTTGGTAGCAAGTGCCTTAATGCATTAATGTACAATTTGCTTACCGCGATGCTACTTTTTCTGCTATTGTAATGCCTAATGGTGTACTTAAATACCCTAAACCATAAAACTAATCCTAAAGTGCTCTAATTACAGTCAAATTTAAAGACATTTTTGAATAAACCCCAGGGATTCACATGGTTTATTCTCAAAATCCCACATAGAGCTCCTTATTCTGGCTTAAAATGACCAGAAAATCATCTTGTCAGTTGTTACTATTAATACTTTTTAGCAAAGAAAAACAAAATTAAAATATGACTGAAATCGTACATTTAAGTAAGCATTTTTGTTTTAGTGTAAAATGTATAAGTTTTTTTTGTACTAAATTATTTTGTGCTTGTCCATAATATCGCTTATATTAGGCTATTCCAGAAATTACCCCCCTAAAGAAGACATGGGATTCCCAACATTTTTTACCTTTTTTTGCTCTGGGAATTCCCCCCGAGCCCCCCCCAAAAAAAAAAAAGGTTATTATTTTTACAACCTTAAAAGAAGACATGGGAATTCTCAAGAAAAAGACACCTTTTATTTTAGGCTTGGGAATTCCCAAAAAGTTGTGCAAAAATGTGCCCATCTTCTTTAGGGACACTGGGAATTCTCAATTTTTCAATCATTTTATTGTCAAAATTGGAATTCCTATTTTTTGGGGGGATAAAATTTTGTTCTGGAAATTCCCCCCCAAAAAACTTACATGTCTTCTTTAGGGGGGTGCCATTAATTTATGGACTTGCCCATTATGTGTGCATGGTATGACATCTGTTCCCTGCTGGTCAGTTGGAATAGATTGTTTTTCTGCATTTTGGACCAATACTCTTTGTGTGCAATATATTGCATGTAAACTAACTGTTAGATACATTTTTTTGATAGGCATAATCTGGGTTGGGGTTTTAACCCCCTGACTGAGCACTATCTGCCGATCTAACATTGCCTCTGATTGGTCAATTACATGATATCATTACTTTAATCACCAATCAGAATGGAGCTTTACAAATAATTCACCCCAATGTTTTTGCGTGGTGAAATTATTCTAACAATGTTGTTGATTGGTACAATTGATAATAAAAACTTCCTTTTGGCCAAACGGCAGGTAGTTCTCATGGGGTTAATGAGTTTGCAACTGGACTGATTTAATCAGGATTAGCTCCGATTTCTTCAGAACATATATCAAAGTGCCCCTTGACAATGATGGCACTGAAAAGAGCTGTCCGAGCATGAGACCAAAAAATCAATTGTTGTTGCCCTCAGCGACCGACCCGGGGACTGACCCTAAATCTTGAAAAAATCAGGGTCACAATTTTTTATATTTTTTTGAGAATGATTTTTACAGATATTGTCACGCAGGTATAAGTGTGTTAGTGTTATAGACCTGACGGGGAAGTCCTCTTTTGGTCTATACACTAGCACGCTCGCCTTTTAATCCCAGGGTCATGGGTTTGATTCCCGGCAGGAAGTGGCTCGAGAAGGCGCAGGATACTTCAGTGAGCGTTTTGTGACAATATCTTCAGAAAATCAATGTTTTTCACTTCAAATTAATATTTTATTAAAAGACTAGTCTTAAATTGATTATCTAACAAGTAGGCTATCCAGTAGTCAAAATTGACAAATGTCCCTAAGGCTGAGTTCACATAGAAGTATACGGTATACGCTATACGAAATATGCTCATTCGATCAGACTGAGTTCATATAGGAGTATACTATGTGAACTCAGCCTGATCGAATGAGCGTATTTCGTATAGCGAGTATGTCAGTTTACCCATTTTCTTCGTCTTATCAAATGCTTGTAACTTTACTTCTTGAGGTCACATTGCATTCAATGAGGTGTCATAATGTGCAGAATTAGATAGTGCATCTATTAAAAAAAATTTACCCACATATGGTTTAGGTTTTTAAAATTAGGACGGTATACGCTGCACTAAAATCGAACACGCACGATTCCCACTATACTATACTATACGCAGGTATACAGCCTTTTCGAATAGCTCTTATGTGACCCGGTACTATGAAATTACCTTGCTCGATTTACGCTTATACTGCGTGCACCTGCAAAAGCGTGCATCGTATACCCGAATAGTATACCTCTATGCGATCGTAGCCTTATGTGACCCGGTACTATGAAATTGCCTTGCTCGATTTAAGCTATACGCGTGCACCTGCAAAACGTGCACCGTATACCCGAATACTATACTTCTATGTGATCGCAGCCTAATGGAAGAAGCATATTTAATATTTAGTTGGGATTTTTAAAAACTGAAGGTTTAAAAAAATAAAGATAATTGACCAACCAACCCACCTTTTCCATTTTCCCAGTTAAGGGCAACATAACAAAATTTTTTGGCCTGATTCTGTGCTAATGAATCTGAAAATAGACTTAAGTATAAAATCCAGGCCCTTTGATTTGCTGTTGAAACTCCCAACATGTATTGTGATAATTGATAAGATTAGTAAATAATGCTAAATTATTTGGATGTAGTGAAAACATCGTAACATTTTAGACGATGAGTATTATCAAATTTTCTAGGTGATTTTTAAATGATGATTTAAATTTGTTATGTAAAGCGAAGTTACATATTTTACTGTGTATATCATAGTACATTAAAATTGATGAGATTTTGATTTTGGCTTTATTCAAAATAATAAATTGGTATAAGCTCTCATCCAGCGATTATGTTACCAAATTTTCAATAGCATTTTTCTCAAGATAGTTAACCCCCTGAGCACTACCTGCCGATCTAACATTGCCTCGATTGGTCAATTACATGATATCTTCACTTTAATCACCAATCAGAATGGAGCTTTGCAAATAATTCACACCAATTTAGTTGTGTGGTGAAATACTAACAATGTTGTTGATTGGTCCAATTGATAATGAAAACTTCTTTTTGGCCAATCGGCAGGTAGTTCTCATGGGGTTAAAATGGACATAAAGTCCTTGTATTTCTGAGCACTCAATATATTTGTATATTAACAAACTGTAAAATGTGATTGGATTTGCACAAATATGTACGTGTATTTCTGTTGAAATATTACAGGATTGGTAGCAAAATAGTGGATACTGACATTGAATAAAATAATGTGTATGAGCAAATTAAACTGCACCAGTAAAGCATCCTAAGTGATTGATTGTTGCTAGTCACATTTGTTTTGTGTGGGTGAGAAACCAAAATGGGGGAGGGAGACATTTCATCAGATCATCTCCAATCCCTTTGACACCCCTCCCCACTCGTAATATCCAAAAGATTCACATGTCCTTCAGGAACTTCAGAACAATCTGATAGTGGCATTCTTGGATTTGACAAATGGGATATTTATGAAAAACTTTTGATCCAAAGACATATCATTTGTAACTTACTTTAACTTGATCATAATAGCAAAAGTTACCCATACATGTACATTGATGATATCCTTAAGTATGTTAAGTACTAGCGCACACTATATTGGCAGCCATATTAAATTTGAATCACATTACTATTGGCACCAAATTTATAAAAGGGTGAAAAGCTACAAAGGAAAGATTTTTTTAAACTTTTGCCCCTTTTTAGGTTTTGAAACTTTTTTTAGTAGATTACTATTGGCACAGGCAAGTTATCTATTATTTGATTGAAAGCAATCAGTAGCATGATGTGTTAAAAATGAAATGAAGGACATACCAAATAGTCTTTAATTGAGCTACAAAACATCTTTGTTTCATTGCTTAAAATCAACATTTTGAGAGTGATTTTGGTGGCCATCTTGGATTTGCCCACTTACTCGAGCAGAAAAAAATGGAAACATTTCTTTCCTTGTTTACCCCAAAAGTGACAAAATCGAAACAAATTGAGCCAATTGACAAAGTATTGTGCACAAATCAATACCCATATTATTCAGCATATCAAACTCTCTAAAACTGCTGTTTCATGCTTTTTCTCAAAATTATATGATTGACCCTAGTATATTGCACTATGACAGGACTAACCATGCTATTGAAAACGGGACTGCTCTATAATCCAAAGGTTCTATAATCCGAAGGTTCTTTAGTCCGAAGGTTCACTAGTCCGAACATGTGTTCATAGCATTCGCTAGTCCGAATTTTAAAAGAGGTGCTTTAGTCCGAAAAAAAGTAAAAAGAGGTTCTTTATTCCGACGGTTCTTTATTTAGAAGATTCTATAGTCCGAATTTTAAAAACGGTTCTCTAGTCCGAATATGAAAATAGGCTCTAAAGTCAGAATTTAAAAAAAAGGCTCTATAGTCCGAATATAGAAATAAGCTCTATAGTCCGAATTTTAAAAAGGGTTCTATAGTCCGAATATAGAAATAGGCTCCATAATCCGAATTCAAAAACGGGTTCTCTAGTCCGAAATTGCAAAACGGTTCTATAGTCCGAAACGGATACCGTGTTCTTTAGTCCGAATCAGCAAAAAGGTTCTACAGTCCGAATGTTTAAAACATTAACATAAATACTATACTGCGCCCTCTATAGTACAAAGATCCTAAAAATACGATCTTTGCTCCAAAAAAGTTGACATATTTTTACACCATCAGGAACAATAAGAAAAATAATGAATTGAACGAAAATGCTTTTTTAAAAAAAAAGCCTGAACAAGTACGAAAGAAAACATGAAAAAATACAGAAGGAAAGACATAATGAAGGAAAATAAATAAAAGAAACAACTGAATAAAGACTAAAAGGAAGACCAAAGGAAAGAACAATCAATGGAAATATTGATCAACATAATGAACATTACAGAAAGAACAATGAAAAGAAAGAAATAATGTAACAGCGATAGAACGAAAGAAATTTGAATATAGAACATTTTAAGAAACAACGAAAGAAATCAAGAATGAAACAATGAACAAATGAATGAAAGAACAAACTAAAGAAGAACGGTTCGAAAAAGGAAAAAAGGTATACGAAAGAAAGAAAAAACAATGAAAGACAGAATGAAAACGCCCCAATTCGAAGCGAACACAAAAACAAGCTAGCCCAGGGCCAGCCGCCCGTATCACTGCCAATTGCATGCATGTTACCCGCTCGCATCCCTGATAAAAGCCAGTCAGGATATTTTACACCCCAGGCACCTCCCCCCCATCGCAAGTACTTAATATTCTGTAAACTAATTTGTTTAAATGATGAAATTTGTTTAAATGTTTTTAAAAGGCCGCAGCATTTACATGGCAGGATGGCGCTATGAAAATTTGAACTCGACAATGTTCGAATACATCGTAGAGTATTACCAGGGATACAAAGGGATAAGCATCCTAGGTTACGTAACCAAACCGGAAGATGTAGCCTAGGTCTAGACAATAGGCGGATTAGCGGCCATTTTGTCTTCAACATGATTTTATTTACGTGTCAATATACTTTAGTCCACAAATATATAAGTTAACAGGTTTACAATTTTAAAATTATATTTTGAGTATACAATATATTTTGTAGTAAATCGATGAAATGACGGTGATTGTTCAGGTATTATATGCTTGATAGAATTAAACTCTCTGACCAGCTAGTATTCTCCTCACTCCACGTACCGTGTTGCGAAGGTTGAGGAGACTAAAGCTGTATTGACGAACGCGCATGCGTTAAAAATGATGTAGCCTAGGTCGAACAATAGCATGACGTAGTTTCCTGCATTGTTCCTATGCACTTTCACCCTCCTGGTATTACTAGTATATAATATTATAATGGAATAAAAAACAGATAAAAATGAAGACAATATCACCAGAATAAAGATGAACGTCAATGTACGCTACGGAAAATATCCAGAGAAACCAACCATGTTGAACTTCAGCGGATTTGTATTTAACAATTGATTTGACACTGAAACAGATGACGAAAATAAAATTCGGACTATTGAACCCGTTTGCCAATTCGGACTAAAGAACACGGTATCCGTTTCGGACTATAGAACTGTTTTGTAATTTCGGACTAGAGAACCTTTTTTAAAATTCGGATTATAGAACCTATTTCTATATTCGACTAGAGAACCTTTTTAAAATTCGGATTATAGAGCCTATTTTTATATTCGGACTAGAGAACCGTTTTTAAAATTCGGATTAAAGAACCTCTTTTAATATTCGGATTAGGGAACCTTTTTTAAAATTCGGACTATAGAACCTTCGATATAAAGAACCGTCGGAATAAAGAACCTTCGTAATAAAGAACCGTCGGATTAAAGAACCTTCGGAGTAAAGAACCGTCGGACTATAGAGCTTCCACCTTGAAAACAATCAGTAGCATGACAATGTTAAAAAAACAAAACATGAAGGACATACCAAAACTGTTTGCTTTTTCCATAGTCGCTTTTATTTTCATAATCATTACAGATTTTTTTAAATATTGACTGACAAAAGAATAAAGTATAAATATAATTTCATAATTATTTTAAAAACAAAATATTTGAATTTATAAATAATATTATAGAAAAGTAATATAATTTTGTAATAAATAATTTCATAATATTTATATACAAGAATGGATCTCAAATTGCTTGGAAATATAAACTGGACTATTCCAGTTGAAATCCATACACCCCCATGGCAGACATGCCCTTAATCTCCTGCACAGGGGATGTAAATTTCAAATGGGTCCCCAATTCAGGTAACCCCATTTGAAAGTCACACACCCTGTGTGGAAGATTAAGGTCAAGTCTTCGATAGGTGTATGGATTAAACATCCCATCATCCTAGGGTTCTCAATATTTAAAAGTTTTGTGTTTGATAGGACAATATTAGTGTTCAATTCAGATTCCTTTTAGGGTGCATAATATTACAATTTTTATACATGTCATGTCCAACATTTGTCAACTGGGCAGGGCTTATTTAGGGATTCAATCATGTTTCACCGTTGTTCATCAACGTTTAACAACGATGCGGCCGCGTCGTCTGCGTGGTTTACGTGAAGTAAACCATGCAAACGCCTTGAACGCGAGTTGTTAAACGATGATGAACAACGATGAAACATAATTGAATCCTTTCAACAACGAAAAGAAGCTAAAGATCGTATAATTCACGATTATTTCACGGGAAATGTCAGTTAATCATTGTCACTAAGCCTTACAAAAACTTCGATGATTTCTCTGTTAATATTATCAATAAAACTACAGAATAAAACAGCAAAATTTAGCCGCTATCTGAAAATACTGAATTCAACTTGTAAGCTTGCATATGCACAAAGGTTCCAGGCATGACAAATTTTACACGCTCTCGCGTAACGCGTAGTCTCACTCGCGTTCGCGTATACGCTACAGTAAAAGTGTGGATTCATCACGAATTAACAACGGTTGGCTCCTGTACAGAGGTGTAGTTGGAGTTGTTGAATTACTATTACTACATGATCAGCCAATCAGTGCACTGTGTGATTACAAGCTGGATGCCAATCTAATAAAAAGAATTCTACATTCCACAGCATAGCATATGGCTAATCGTCTATCCCTCGGTCCCTTAAATTCAAAGTGATCATTTTGTACCAAAAACACTAGTCTCCCCAAGGTAGCAACTTTGGAACGAGGCCCTCCTCTGGCTCTCCGTGTAGTTTTTGATAGTGACCTATGCTTGCCTTTGGCTCTCTACTATCCATGGTTCTATCAAGTGACAATTTTGTACCAAACATACTATATAGTGCTGCCTTCCCCATAGTAGTCCTTGACAGCGAGGGTACAATATGGCTACTATTTGAGATGGGCTTTTAAAAAAATTCTATCAAGGTGACAATTTTGTACCAAACATACTACAGTCCTCCAGGTAGTAACTTTGGAATAATGTCCTCCCATATAGTAGTCCTTAATGTCCTGAGTGTACCACAACATATGTCTGCTATTTGATCTGAGCTTGCTCTTCACTTTATTAAAATGACAATTTTGTACCAAACACACTACAGTCCACCAGGTAGTAACTTTGGAATAATATCCTCCCATGGTAGTCTTTGATAGTAAGACTAAAGAGTACTACAACATGGCTACTATCTGGCACGAGATTGCCCTTCATTCTATCAAAGTGACAGTTTTGTACCAAAAATACTATAGTCCACTAGGTAGTAACTTTGGAATGATGTCTTCCCCATAGTAGTCCTTGATAGTCAGCGTACCACGGCATATGGCTACTATCTGGCACGAGATTGCCCTTCATTCTATCAAAGTGACAATTGTGTACCAAACATACTATAGTCCACCAGGTAGTAACTTTGGAATGATGTCTTCCCCATAGTAGTCCTTGATAGTCAGCGTACCACGGCATATGGCTACTATCTGGCACGAGATTGCCCTTCATTCTATCAAAGTGACAATTGTGTACCAAACATACTATAGTCCACCAGGTAGTAACTTTGGAATGATGTCTTCCCCATAGTAGTCCTTGATAGTGAGCGTACCACGGCATATGGCTACTATTTGGCATGAAATTGCCCTTCAATCTGTCAAAGTGACAGTTTTGTACCAAACATACTATAGTCCACTAGGTAGTAACTTTGGAATGATGTCTTCCCCATAGTAGTCCTTGATAGTGAGCGTACCACGGCATATGGCTACTATTTGGCATGAAATTGCCCTTCAATCTGTCAAAGTGACAGTTTTGTACCAAACATACTATAGTCCACTAGGTAGTAACTTTGGAATGATGTCTTCCCCATAGTAGTCCTTGATAGTGAGCGTACCACGGCATATGGCTACTATCTGGCACGAGATTGCCCTTCATTCTATCAAAGTGACAATTGTGTACCAAACATACTATAGTCCACCAGGTAGTAACTTTGGAATGATGTCTTCCCCATAGTAGTCCTTGATAGTGAGCGTACCACGGCATATGGCTACTATCTGGCACGAGATTGCCCTTCATTCTATCAAAAGTGACAATTTTGTACCAAACATACTACAGTCCACCAGGTAGTAACTTTGGAATGATGTCTTCCCCATAGTAGTCCTTGATAGTGAGCGTACCACGGCATATGGCTACTATCTGGCACGAGATTGCCCTTCATTCTATCAAAGTGACAATTGTGTACCAAAAATACTATAGTCCACTAGGTAGTAACTTTGGAATGATGTCTTCCCCATAGTAGTCCTTGATAGTGAGCGTACCACGGCATATGGCTACTATCCTTTATTCTATCAAAGTGACAATTTTGTACCAAACATACTAAAGTCCACCTGGTAGTAACTTTGGAATAATGTCTTCCCCATAGTAGTCCTTTATAGTGAGCGTACCACGGCACATGGCTACTATCTGACATGAGATTGCCCTTCAATCTGTCAAAGTGACAGTTTTGTACCAAACATACTATAGTCCACTAGGTAGTAACTTTGGAATGATGTCTTCCCCATAGTAGTCCTTGATAGTGAGCGTACCACGGCATATGGCTACTATCTGGCATGAAATTGCCCTTCATTCTATCAAAGTGACAATTTTGTACCAAACATACTAAAGTCCACCAGGTAGTAACTTTGGAATAATGTCTTCCCCATAGTAGTCCTTTATAGTGAGCGTACCACGGCACATGGCTACTATCTGACATGAGATTGCCCTTCAATCTGTCAAAGTGACAGTTTTGTACCAAACATACTATAGTCCACTAGGTAGTAACTTTGGAATGATGTCTTCCCCATAGTAGTCTTTGATAGTGAGCGTACCACAGCATATGGCTACTATTTGGCATGAAATTGCCCTTCAATCTGTCAAAGTGACAGTTTTGTACCAAAAATACTATAGTCCACTAGGTAGTAACTTTGGAATGATGTCTTCCCCATAGTAGTCCTTGATAGTGAGCGTACCACGGCATATGGCTACTATCCTTTATTCTATCAAAGTGACAATTTTGTACCAAACATACTAAAGTCCACCTGGTAGTAACTTTGGAATGATGTCTTCCCCATAGTAGTCCTTGATAGTGAGCGTACCACGGCATATGGCTACTATCTGGCATGAAATTGCCCTTCATTCTATCAAAGTGACAGTTTTGTACCAAACATACTATAGTCCACCAGGTAGTAACTTTGGAATGATGTCTTCCCCATAGTAGTTCTTGATAGTGAGCGTACCACGGCATATGGCTACTATCTGGCATGAAATTGCCCTTCATTCTATCAAAGTGACAATTTTGTACCAAACATACTAAAGTCCACCAGGTAGTAACTTTGGAATAATGTCTTCCCCATAGTAGTCCTTGATAGTGAGCGTACCACGGCATATGGCTACTATCTGGCATGAAATTGCCCTTCATTCTATCAAAGTGACAATTTTGTACCAAACATACTAAAGTCCACCAGGTAGTAACTTTGGAATAATGTCTTCCCCATAGTAGTCCTTGATAGTGAGTGTACCACGGCATATGGCTACTATCTGACCCAGTACCTTATCCTTCATCCTATCACAATATTGCACATCAATGTAGTTCAGGTGTGGCACATAGCTGGATGATCTCACAGGAACGTACAGGTCTTCATATTCCTACGAAATCAAGAAAAATAGGAGATTTGGTGTTAATACATGCACTTTTTTGACTCAAACAATCTCCATGGTTACAGTAACTCCACAGCATGAATATGAACAGTTCAGTTGCAAAATTTTTTCTCTACTTGAGATATAGACCAAATGTAAGTATTTCATTATTAAGAAAATAATAAAAAAATGGATTTTTAAAAATAGGGTGTCAATTATTAAAGCTAGCATTATAGAGCCGATGTTGGTGTCCTTAAGGGTTGACTAGGTATTGTTGGTCGAAGCAGCCAAAAAAATTGATTTTCATTGTCTAAATCAATGTATTATTGAAAAATAACACCTTGGTGTTTTACAGAAGTTCAGGTCATAAATCATATACCGTACTTTGAAATCTTGCTTGATTTATTGTTGTTAATGAGTTATGTACATTTTACAAAAGTGTTGTTGTTTCAGCCCTCTTTACAACATAAATCAAGAACCACAGGACCTACAAAAGTATATCTGTGATATTTGAATCCTTCTACACGTTCACTATGAAACAATCAATGCAAATTACCAAAGCTCACTACCATTCTCAGCATGCTGCAAACGATCACATTGCAACAGTTGAAAATGGTTACTATCCTTAAGTCAATTCGGTTTTTGCATCTGAACTCTCTATACATGTATAAATTATCACCAAAATAAAAATGATCACAAAGTACATCTGCAGCATTGTAAGTCTTATCTTTCCAATTCAAAGGTGCTGTAGAATACCAAAATATAAAACATTATAAACCTTCCAAGAGCAAAAATATTATATTATATGAAATAAGGAAATATATAAAAGCCTTAAATGTCAAGAATTTATAGAACAAGTTGATAAAAATGGTAACAAGCATATATCCAGTGCAACAATGAACTGCTGGCCATCTCGTTGTATGTAATAGTTGACATTGCATCAGGTTTTTAAGACAAGGTGGTTCTCGAACCATGAGTCACGCCTGCTTTCGTGACTGTTTGATTTCGCGGTTAGTTTTGGTGACAGAAGTAAAATAATAGGGCCTGTGGTCTTAAATAGATCGTCTGAAGATAGTAAATATTATTTAATTTTGGCCTATTTTACAAGTTCTCTGTGTCCCTTTAAATGTGATGCAAAAACCCTTCACATGGTGAAATTTTTCATTTCTGATTTTTTTTAAACAAAAAAAATCATGATGGCAATTTATAACTCTTTTCAGAGCTATTTTCAGTTTGTACCTGTGACTTCAACATCAACATCAAAAGTCAAAGAAGACTTGAAAAAAGACAAGGCGGTTCTCGAACCACGAGTCTCGCCTGCTTTGGTGACCACCTGCTTTCGCGATTACTTTTGGTAGAAGTAAATGAACCTGCAACAACCCATGGTGATTTGCCTGTTCAATTAGAGCTTGATTGGACCAATACAAAACTGTCGGACCATCCGACAGTTTTTACTTAATTAACCTTAGATGACCCTGGTGACCCCGAAATGACCTTCCAAAAATTTGGCTCTAAATGTTGACTGTACCCACCAAGTTTCATGCCCATACGACAGTTTTTAGTAATTTGACCTCAAATAACCCCTGGGTGATCTCGAATGACCCCAAAATGACCTTCTGCAAATTTGACTCCAAATGCTGACTGTACCCACCAAGTTTCATGCACATACGACAGTTTTTAGTAATTTTACCTCGGATGACCCCTGGATAACATATTGGATGACCCCAAAATGACCTCCAAAAATTTGTTCTAAATGTTGACTGTACCCACTAAGTTTCATGCCCATATGACAGATTTTTAGTCATTTGACCTCAGATGACCCCTGGGTGACCTCAGATGACACAAAATGACCTTTAAATGTTGACTGTACCCACCAAGTTTCATGCCTATATCACAGTTTTTAGTAATTTGACCTTGGATGACCTCAAAATGACCTTCCGAAAATTTAACTCTAAATGTTGACATAAATTATGCAAATTAGCTATGTTAATTTGCATATTTTTCCCCCGAAAACATACGGTTATGGAGCAGACTTGGATATCCTTCCTCCCACCAAGTAGTGTCCCTGTAGGTTACGGTTCCCCAGATACAGCTCCGGATGGATACACACACACATACCCCCCCCCCCACACACACACGGACAGACAGAAATAGTGCTAAGTCCCATCCTGAACAAAATTCAGGCGAGACAAAAAAGAAGGAGTTTTAGCCTTTACTTTCTTTATAAAACATAATGCAAAATGTGAAGGGTTTCGCAGCTCACATCACAAATGGTGCTGTTATCTAAGGCTATAGTGCAGTCCCTTATGGATGAAACCTATAGGGAACCTCAATGACTTGCTAAATGAATTCATTCAGGGTTAGACTATATGATTCACACAGCTATATTACCCAAGTGTACCTGTAAGAATGATTCAGCATTTATAGATTTGAATGATATCAAATATTCATTGCAAACCCATCAGCTATCAGCATTTACAATCATCCATTAATGCAAACAACAAGTGCTTTGAAAGATCATTGATAATACGCCGGATGTATTTATAGAAAGAAAATGAACACAAATACAGGAGCAGTAAACATTTTCTTATAAAGACAACTCATCAACATGTTGCCCAGGAGGATAAGATTTTAATCTTTTCTGTAAAGATATTATTTTTTCAGTTGTAAATACAATTAAACAAGTCCAATCTAAGAAGAAAAAAATGTAGATATTTATAGAGCGCTTTATGCCGTAAACAGCCTCAAAGCGCTTTACATTTATTCCGCCGTTATTAGAATATGTCGGAACCATGTTTCCTGCCTACAAATGGTGCAGGATTCATCAGTACAATAACTGTGACCACCCCTAACAGCTTCCCATTGCACCTGGGTGGGGTGAGGCAAGCGAGACAAAGCGCCTTTCTCAAAGGCGCAACACGGTGGCGGGACAGGGACTCAAACCCATGCACGTCAAGCAAACTCTCAGATTATGAGTCCAAGGCAGGGGTATAAAAACATAAAAAAATTCAAATTTGGCTCAAATCATATATTATGGCTTAAACATGTGACCATGCAAATAAATTTTTGGGGATCAAAAAATATTATTCTGTTTTTCCACAGCTCAATCCTATAGTATAATCCTTTAGTTGAAACTAATTGGTAATATAAAGTTTAATATTTCATGTCTTTGAACTTTAAGACAGCGATTGCAATAACATTTGCAAAATTGAATCTTTTTTCCCTGTTAAAAAAATCCCAAATATAAAAAGGTGACCTTTATTGCCAGCTAGTTGCAACTGAAGGGTCAGGATTGGGCTGATTTATTTGACAAAACAGAATAATAATTTTTGAATACCAAAAAACTAGTACTGTGCACATTTTCCTAGAATCGGGAGTAGGTGAGTTATAAGCTGATACTCAATGGGCTATTCCATTAAAAATACACACTCCATCTGTGGAAGATTTTTCAAATGGAGCTGCCTAATGTGCTCATTCCATTTGAAATTCATACTCCCTCTGTGGAAGATTTTTCAAATGGAGCTGCCTAATGTGTTCATTCCATTTGAAATTCATACTCCTCCTGTAGAAGATATTTCCAAAATCTTCCACAGGGGTAGTGTGGATTTTAAATGGAATGGCCCAATATCAATCAATCTGCCCCAATTCTCAGTAACGAAAATATCAACTGATTGGCGCTGATACAACACTCTGAACAAATCCCACATGACCATGATGGAATAACTCGAGTTGGTAAGCCAATACTTCTAATAGGATCAATGTATCTATCAATCAGTCCAATTGTCCATTATTAAATATCACAACAGCGCAGGCCAAAATGACCAATCATTCATATTGAAACAAACATGTGAGAAATGACAAACTTGGCTGTAAAAGTACTGAAAACAGAAATGTATAGATAAAAGACATTATATTCACAACCTAAATGTACCTGTTTAGGGCCAGCCTGCCTGAGACAATCATGAAACTGATCGCTACAAGATAAAGGCGCGCGAACAGAACTATATGAACATGGAGAAATTTATCATATATGGTGCACCTAAATTAAGAGGGATAATAGTAAATCAATTCCACAAAATACAGACCAACTGATAACTGATCGGGGGGGGGAGTCATTTGGGATATTATTTGGTATGCATGCTCATATCACAAATATCGAATTACCTTTTGAATATGAAGAACGTCCTTCTGATATCAAATAATTTTGATTCTTTTTAAGTTTTGACTTGAAAATATCATGTGTATTCACCAATTGATTGGCATTATGTAATGTGTGCAACCATAGGTTAGAGTCCGAAGTTTACCGTTTTCTAAAATCCATTTTCCGTGCTGTAAAATATGTAAATCCGTGTCATGAATAAAGCTGAAAATGTATAAACAATAATATAGGTTTTCTCAGTTAATTTAACACATATTTCGTTATATTTAATATCCCGTTAAGTTTGAATTCGTCCATAAAATTTTGAAGTGTCTATTATTTTGTAAACTTAAATTTCGTCTTTGGTCAAATATATTCATATTTTGATCAAACATATTCATACAATGTTCATTTATTAATTTCGTCCAAATGTATAATTTCGTCCAATGTAGGGGTTATCAACTTAAGGCCAGTGTAATGGGAGAGAACATGGACCTTTTCGAGCATCATTATTTCTGAATTGTATGTCAAAAGTATATAAAACTATACATTTTTGGAAAGCAAATGAGTCAAGGAATCCCATGGTGACGTCAGATTTGTTCAAAAATCTCGAGTTTTTGAAAAAATCACAAAAATTCACTTTTTTACCCCAATTTTTTTTGTGACAACTTAGAAAAAAATCCGTTCGAGTAAAAAAAAGAAGAGACATGAACTTAGGGAAGGTTTTTTTTAATTTTTTTGAAATTCGTCTCAAAAATTGAAAAAAACATGTGAAAAAAGCAATTTTGTCACTCTATTAAGCTAAAAATTGCACAGAATGAGAAAACCTTCCCTAGGCTTTGATGTACTCTAAACGATAGTGCAAAAAGTTTACCTTTTGCTTGCATATTTTTCGAGTTATCTTGTCACAAAAATCGTGCAATATTGTCAAAAGTGAACTCTGAGAAATCGACGTTTTAGTAAAAGAATGTCAAAATTATGCACAAAACGTCCTTATATTTTAAAACGGTAAGACTTTCACGCTTGTAAAAGCTGTATCTGGTGCATGGTCTAAATATGCATCTTTTTGCACCAATAAATCTATAATGTCTGCTTTCAGTGCGCCAAAATTCAAAATAATTAAAAATCTAAGTGGCATTTTGACTGCAAATTTTTGTTTTGTTTACACCACATTTGCTGGCGTGAACAACAAACCGAATGCGCCTAGACTGCGTTGGACATACATAATCAAAATATTTCGCATTCGCGCATTTCTGACTCATTATTTCCGCCAATTTACTAAGCTGTCTTGAGCCATGTGACTTTTTAGAGTTGAAAAGAGTGAAACAAATCAAGCAAAAATACGAGTAAATATTAGCAAGTTGTATTTTATCAGTTTCAAGTGAAAGAATACATCTTAGTGTTGATAAATATCAAGAAATCTCAAATTCGGGCGTGAACGAATGTGTCTTCCATTACTCTGGCCTTAATGTGTTATATATTTCGTCTTTGATCAAATCTTTTGATATTCGGGTCATTTAATTGCGTCTTTAACATAAAGCATGTAGAAGTAGGCCTGCAGCTCTGTCTTTCTCTCTTTCATTCTTTCTGTTTATCTTTCCATTTTTATATATTTCATATTTCTTTATTTTCTTTATTTTGTTTTCTTTCATTCGGTATTTCTTTCTTTTCTCAATGTTTTTATTCTTTCATTTCAATTCAATGCATTGAATCGAATGTTCATTTCAATTCAATTCATTGAATCTAAAATGTATACGACATGACTTGTATTTGATTCTACCATTTCACCTGTATTGTCAGCTTATCAGTTACTATGAACTTTCTCCCTGAACTGCTTTTAGCCAAATGCCTGGTAAAATATATCAGTGTTGGTAATAAGAATTGAATTTGAATATGAATTGAATTCAAATGCCGTGAATTAGAATTGAATTCAAATGTTGTGAATTGGAATTGAAATTGGTTAGCAGTTAATTTCAATGCATTGAATTGGAATTGAATCAAAATGATTTAAAGTAGAGAAGAATTGAATTGAAATTGCATCAAAATGATTTTATATAATAAGAAAGTGAATCTGAGTTGAATTGAAATTCATTTTCTAAATCGAAATAACTAGTGAGAACTCAGTACCAGTGATTGAATCTCTAAGATGTAATTAATGAAGGCCTACAATGCATTATGAGGACAAATGGCTTTGATCAAAGATGAAAATAATGAACAAAGACAAATTATATTTGTGCAAGTACTGTCCATGCAGCAGGTGAGACGATTTCAATGCGCTCTAGGACGAAATCAAATGAACATTGTATGAATCTTTTTGATCATATGAATTTATTTGACCAAAGACGAAATTTAAGTTTGCAAATAGACACTTCCGAATTTTAAGGGCGATTTCAAACTTAATGGGATATTAAATATTACGAAAAATGTGTTAAATTAACTGAGAAAACCTATATTATTGTCACAATCAATATGCTCTGATAGTAAAAATTCACAAGATACAACACAAGCGACGAGCTAACCAAGTGTAAGAAAACACTCTGACAAATCCCACATGACCAAGATGGTCAAGCTATAGCTTGTAAGCTAATACTTTAGTATCAAGACATCAATCAAACTGTCCGATTCTCAGCTTTGAGGATATAAGGAGATTAGCACAGATACAACACCCATGACAAATCCCCCATGATTTATGATTGGACAAAAAGAGTTGATCAATTGGGTTAACTTTTTTTCATCAGATATGATGAAGTTGTTTTGAAGAACTAGCATTATTACACCCACACCCCTACCTACAGCTCATGTCATGGTGGATGTGCTGCTGGCAATTTAAACATGTAATGATTATATTCTCTTATAAATGTCTCACAGCCAAGATAAATGAGAGAATATACATTACATGTATAATTCGTTGTCAGATCCGCAATGATCTGTTGTGGCGTGTGTAACGTGATGTGAAATAGCGCCATCACTTTCTGGGATAAGTGCTTTGCATGATGGGATCATGCACATTGCCTAGAAACATGGACTCCATCTTGATACGATCTTTATGTCTAAGATATTAAAGTTGAACTTGTAACCATAATAAGCTATATTCAACCTGCCTGCTTGCTACCGAGTGTTGGTAAATACCCCACAAACTTACATGGTGTATTCAGATCAAACTCATTCACTAAGATCAGAGTTATATCGCTATTTGCGTGTGTATGAGCTCTCGCAATTTTCAGTGTCTCCGAATTCGGCACACTCAACGCTCAGTCATTCACTCGTGGTAATATACGATAAATTATTAATGCTAGTTGATCAAAACGACTATCAAGATCGTTGATCTGTTTGCATAGGCTATAGTGTATGCATCCAAGGGTATTGTATTTTAGAAACTATAAGCTTTGTATGTGTTCAAAAATAGTTCAAAAGTTTGGATCAGGCAAAAGAATTTGTTGATTAAAAAAAAATTTTGACAGTTGATTTTGGAGTCAACCAAATTATGTGAAAAAAAAAAGATGCTTGTCTCACTTACATAAAAATGTTATATTAAAATGCAATTTAGTGTCAGAAAGGTTTCTTAGGCTTCTTTCATGAAAGCTAAACTATGTGCCTTCATTAACCCTAGAGCAATACCTGCCAATCTAACATTGCTTCTGATTGGTCAATTATGGGATATATTCACTTTAATCACCAATCAGAATGGAGCTTTGCAAATAATTCACAATTTTTTTTGCGAGGTGAAATTATTCCAACAATGTTGCTGATTGGTCCAACAGATAATGAAAACTTCTTTTTGGCCACTCGGCAGGTAGTTCTCATGGGGTTAAGACAATGATTTAGCTGAAGTAAAGTGAATTTGTTTTTACTATTTGAGCTTAAATATCAAATTAAGCGTTCACCACCTGCAGTAATGGTAAAATACTCTATTCATGCTTTAACATTTATGTAACAAGCGTTGAAACTGTGTAGTACTGCAGTGTAGCCATTCTCATGCTTGATGTAATATAACAAGCATGTTTTGAGACTTCTATTTTCAGGAATTGTTGTGCAAACGTTTTATAGTAAACAGTTGCACAAATAATTGATTTGATAATTGCTGTGTTGTATACAATGTATGCCTCACCAGTACCATTTTGAGTACCATACCATCATATGTATCAGTGTTTGTACATGTATGAATTTAAACCATAAAGACTGTACACTTTTGTCATATTTGAATAAAGCATATGCCAGCAGTTCTTGTAAATTTGAACAGTAAAGCACACTAATATTGAAAGTTCATGCAATTTGGTGATTTTCAAGGCCTTATATTTAGTGTGTTGTATTATTAGCAAGGTAACCAAATTCTTAATTTATTCAGGCATGTATCCTTTGTGATCTATGTCTCACAATGATTGATGTCCTGCTAATACACAGCAGCTAATGCCTTCTCACTCTTTACAGATATATTTTCTTTACATTTAATTTCAGAAAATTTATGAAGGGCGACTTTTTAAAATATAACACAACACAACACAACATAACCTAACCCAACACAACACAACAACAATTCAAAGCACTCTGCTTTGGTCCACTTTTTTACAATCACAAAATCCAAAAATATAGAACCCAATGACAGACCGTATAAAGGTGAAACAGCAGGGACTGGCTTCTCAGGTATGAAAACACTAGGGTAATCCACATAGGACACTAAATCCACATCAATGTGGATCCTTTGAAATCCGGACCAATGTTGACTTGTGTAGCACACTTTGGGCCTGGCTACTCAGATATAAAAACACTAGTGTAATCCACATAGTACACTAAATCCACATCAATGTGGGTCCTTTGAAATCCAGACCAATGTTGACTTGTGTAGCACACTTTGGGCCTGTCTACTCAGATATAAAAACACTAGTGTAATCCACATAGTACACTAAATCCACATCAATGTGGGTCCTTTGAAATCCGGACCAATGTTGACTTGTGTAGCACACTTTGGGCCTGGCTACTCAGATATAAAAACACTAGTGTAATCCACATAGTACACTAAATCCACATCAATGTGGGTCCTTTGAAATCCGGACCAATGTTGACTTGTGTAGCACACTTTGGGCCTGTCTACTCAGATATAAAAACACTAAGGTAATCCACATAGTACACTAAATCCACATCAATGTGGATCCTTTGAAATCCGGACCAATGTTGACTTGTGTAGCACACTTTGGGCCTGGCTACTCAGATATAAAAACACTAGTGTAATCCACATAGTACACTAAACCACATCAATGTGGATCCTTTGAAATCCGGACCAATGTTGACTTGTGTAGCACACTTTGGGCCTGTCTACTCAGGTATGAAAACACAAGGTAATCCACATAGGACACTAAATCCACATCAATGTGGGTCCTTTGAAATCCGGACCAATGTTGACTTGTGTAGCACACTTTGGGCCTGGCTACTCAGATATAAAAACACTAGTGTAATCCACATAGTACACTAAATCCACATCAATGTGGGTCCTTTGAAATCCGGACCAATGTTGACTTGTGTAGCACACTTTGGGCCTGTCTACTCAGATATAAAAACACTAAGGTAATCCACATAGTACACTAAATCCACATCAATGTGGGTCCTTTGAAATCCGGACCAATGTTGACTTGTGTAGCACACTTTGGGCCTGTCTACTCAGATATAAAAACACTAAGGTAATCTACATGGTACACTAAATCCACATCAATGTGGATCCTTTGAAATCCGGACCAATGTTGACTTGTGTAGCACACTTTGGGCCTGTCTACTCAGATATAAAAACACTAAGGTAATCTACATGGTACACTAAATCCACATCAATGTGGGTCCTTTGAAATCCGGACCAATGTTGACTTGTGTAGCACACTTTGGGCCTGTCTACTCAGATATGAAAACACTAGTGTAATCCACATAGTACACTAAATCCACATCAATGTGGGTCCTTTGAAATCCGGACCAATGTTGACTTGTGTAGCACACTTTGGGCCTGTCTACTCAGATATAAAAACACTAAGGTAATCCACATAGTACACTAAATCCACATCAATGTGGGTCCTTTGAAATCCGGACCAATGTTGACTTGTGTAGCACACTTTGGGCCTGTCTACTAAGATATGAAAACACTAGGGTAATCCACATAGTACACTAAATCCACATCAATGTGGGTCCTTTGAAATCCGGACCAATGTTGACTTGTGTAGCACACTTTGGGCCTGTCTACTCAGATATGAAAACACTAGGGTAATCCACATGGTACACTAAATCCACATCAATGTGGATCCTTTGAAATCCGGACCAATGTTGACTTGTGTAACACACTTTGGGCCTGTCTACTCAGATATGAAAACACTTAAGGTAATCCACATGGTACACTAAATCCACATCAATGTGGATCGTTTGAAATCCGGACCAATGTTGACTTGTGTAACACACTTTGGGCCTGTCTACTCAGATATGAAAACACTAGGGTAATCCACATAGTACACTAAATCCACATCAATGTGAGTACTTTTGAAATCAGGGTCAATGTGAAATTATGTAGCACAATTGGGACCATCTACACTGTGCAAATTTCACCCATTAAAGCATGAGTGATGTGACATTTGAAAAATGGTGTACCGTATTCATTCCAATAAGCGCCCAGGGCGCTTAACAAAGTCATTTTGGGTGGGCACTTATTTTTTACCTGGTTTACCTAATTTTTTCGTAAGGGGCATTTATTAGAGATGAATTTATGTATGTTATAAAAGGGTCCTCAGACGTTCAAGTTTACACAGGACTTGTAGTCTTCCAGCTATTTCACTGTATTAACTCCTTTCTGTCACTTCAACATTAATGGTACCCTTAGCGAATTGAAAATACCGTAGGTGGGCACTTATTGGGACATGGGCGCTTATTGGAACAAATACGGTAACTGTTTGTTTGTTTTGTTTTTGTTTGTTTTTTATTTTGAAATAATATACCCATGTAAAATTTACCCATAAAGGTCCAAAAACAGGACGTTTCCAACAAATTTTTTGAACCACTGCAACTATAATGCTAGACAAAATAGGTTGGAATATAAAATAGAATGTGCACCTTGTAATGGTCATATTTTCGTTATTTTTAGAGTGATGAAATGGCGCTTTCTTTCTTTCTGATGAAAGCTACATTAATCCAGGTGCTATTATGGAGTTTGAGCAAATAAATTACAGATCCAAGCATATATACAAACGGGTATTATTTTAAGACCAATCTTTTGTATTGGCATATTTACGCTTATTTCGTATTAATTTAGCTTTCATCAAAAACACTATGCTTGTAGACGAGGATTTACGGTATATGGATTTCAACTGGAATAGCCTATTTACCTCATCACTAGATAGATGTGGGTCTCCTGATTCCTTTAATACTCGTCTCTCCCTCATCTTGAGTCGGATTAAAGCAAAGCATCTCTTCCAACGAACAAAATCTGTAATAAACAAAAAATAAAAATAATGATTTGTGGTATTTTTGAAATTTTACTTTCTGCTTGTGCTATATATAACCAGGGGGATGTCTATGTGCAAAGGTGGGTATTGGGATGTGTAGTCGATTCCTGTAGCATTTTTAGGCTCTTGGGGTTTAGCAAATTTCTGAAAACTGATTTACAGATGGGGTGCATTTTCAAAATATTTCACAAAATCTTTAAAAAAGGGGCTGATTTTTATTATTGTTCAAAGTTCTTTTCCAGCAAACTTAGCTTCATTTTCAAAATTATATCTTTTCAAAGTCTATGTACAACATTATAATATATTTGTGTCGTTCTGTTGTCACATTGGTCCATTTTTGAGGTCGGGTTTCAAAAACTTTTATCCATAAATCCAATCCAAAATCAAGAACGCCCAGATTATAACAGAATGCGGTAGTATAAACAGGGCGTTCAATTCCTAATCACTCATGGTTTCATTATTACAAAACAACTTCAAGGCATGTGATGGCAGCAGCCATATTTTTCCAGTTATAGCCATTTAACTAAAAAAATAAAAATAAATAAAGATATTAGAAAAATGCATAACCTGAAATTAGTCTTAGTACAGGTATTTGGGCTTGATTGTCACAGCATATGAAAACACCCTAAAGATGCATGTTTTAGCCCTTACATTGTATTTCCAAAAATTGGCTAAATATTAAAAGTTGACTTTTCTTACCAGTTAAAACTAACTAAAAGATTACAATTTAGCCATGTTTCATTTGGAAAAACAGGATTTTTTTTAACCCAAAAAATTAGTGCTGTATTTTTCTGGAATCGGGAGTACCTACCTGTTTTTGGTACTGATTCCATACAAAGTCTAGATCAATATTTCTTGTTTGATTACAAAAACATTTTCCATGTAGTTTGGATGAATTTCTATGCTACACCAAGTTCAGATATTGCAATTGAAAAGTTCATGTACACTTCCATGTTACATGTTGGAAATGTTTTTCTTGTCGTTTGACAATAATAAAAGACCGATAATGTGCCAAATGGCATTTCAGGTTTATAGTTTGATCAGCTCGTAATCGGCCGGCCTTATGACATTGCGGATTAATATCAATATATGGCCCGGCCCCCTCAATAATTTTGGTGAGGGGGCCCAAGTATCCTAGAGCCCCCCTCCCCAATAATCTGAAGTAAAAATTCACCATTTTAGGGTATAATTCCAAATATAAGGTAAAATTCAAGTAAAAATCTATGCATTTCAAAAGTTTCCACGCTCTGCGCCGGAGGGGGATATTCCCTCCAGCACCCACCCCCTCCCCTCCCGCACCCACCCCCTTCAGCGTTTTGTGCCTCAGATCAGCCCCCAATATTAAAAATCTTCTGGAGCCTCTGAACATAAAAACAGATTTGCAGTCAGCGCAACCTTGGACTACTCCCAAGGATTGTCTGTGGCCATAGAACATACAATGCTAACCTGCTACAATTGGTAGGAGTGGTTTCTCTGTTGTTCTCTTCAGTCCTGCTACATATAACTCTATCATCAAGGGACAGTTACACAACGCAGCCGAGATGGAATCATCAGTGAGAGCTGTGACAATAATGGTGGAATAAATAACAATAAGAATTGTTGTATAACTCTATCATCAAGGGACAGTTACACAACACATCCGAGACAGACTCATCAGTGAGAGTTATAACAACAATGATGGAATAAATAACAAAATCGATAGTTAACTTAATACAATTATTATCAATAAAAATTGTTGTATAACTCTATCATCAAGGGACAGTTACAAAGTATGACTGAGACAGTATCAATAGCAGAGATGCCACTTTCTTGTTGAAAAAATCAGGAAGTTGCAAAGCGTAGACACTTATTTATTGCCAACAAAATCCTGAATTTATGTCTAGAAATGGCAGAAATCAAGAATTCCTGATAAATCGGGAAAAGTGGCATCTCTGCATTAGTGAGAGCTGTAACAACAATGATGGATGGAATAACTGCATTGATAACAATGATGGATGGAATAACTGCATTGATAACAATGGGTGCCACTTGGAAATTTGGAAAATCCTTAAAAGGGTGGGGGTTTAAACTTTGTTGGTAAAAAGGGTGGATTGATATAAAGGGTGGGAGTAAAATAAAAAGGGTGGGAGTGCCAGCTTACAATATATTTTCATTGAATGATAAAATCATCCTAGTTTCCAAGAATAAGTGCCAAACCACAAAAAGTGCCAAACCACTGTCAGCAAACCATATCGCAAGATAAAATTTCCATTTGATGCATGTTTACATCCACTAGGCTATCGTGTGATGATAGGTGCAGAATTCGGCGTACTTGATTTACTTTGAACCAAATTGCCTGTGACTTCATCAATGTATACAAATAGGGGAAAAAGCAAAAAGTGGTGGGGGTCAGGAATTTTCAGTGTAAAGGGTGCCTCAGTATAAAGCGTGGGGGTCAGGAATTTTCAATATAAGGGGTGCCTGAATAAAAGGGTGGGGGTAAAATAAAAAGGGTGGGGGTCAAACCCCACTGCCAAGTATGCTTGTAAATAGAATCTTCAAAACGAATTCCCATTTGTTATTTGTCTTCCTAGAACAAATGAAAGCAACATCATGTTGGTGATGGACGGTAAAATGTGATGTCTGATAAAACTGCCTGAGTTTCAAAACCATACCCTATTTCTAGTGGTAATTTTTACTTTAAAAATGACAAACTTTTGTTCATTGATGGCAATTCTTTTCAAAACATGTAACCATGACGAATTAATGATTTTCTGTAAAAGCTACTCCATTTTTGGAAGATTTTATAAAACAATGACCAATGCAAGAGCACCAATCAAGTTAGGGTGATGTTTTACTACCCTGCCAAGTCAACCATAGAGATACAGCTATTTTCTTTTTTTTTAAACTAGACCGTGTCTGGGGATATCTTGTGGCTAACTCACCCATTTTGGGGGCACATCCTTCAGCATGGAAGTAACAGCCAACAAATGCTTTCTGCTTTCAATGAAATACATTACTTTCTGACCTTGTCTCTGTGTTACATGTTCCTCATAATGATTTAATTTTTATCCACTTTTTTCTTTTTTTCCTTTGTTCTGCTCTCGTACTGACACATGTTCTCATACACGTTGGTTCTTAATTTTTACCTGTATTTATTTTTATTTATTTATTGGTTTTGGTTGTAAAGTGCATTGAGGTACTTTGTAAACATGTGATATATAATTATATTATTATTATTATTATTATTATTATTATTATTATTATCGTTATAAAAAGGTGCCATTGTCATCAGCATCATACCTACTGTCATGTGTGTGGCAATAAAATTTTGTGTATGAGAAGTATGTGACATTGTCTAATCCAGTCAGACCAAATAATAATTTATAGGCAAATGAACATAGTAAAACATATGAAAAGTTCATAACTTTGCAACCAAGTATGGCAGGTACAACATTATCTACTTATGAATTTCAAGAGGTCATACGTCAAAAACCATAAGTCACAAAAAATGTTGTTATTGACTTTTTTGATCCAAACATCCATCTTAATAGATTGATACATATAATGTGTTGTGCCTATTACACACACTATATACCACATGTGCAGACCTTTGTGATGATGTGGATGCCAACTGTCATTAAAAATCCAGCCTTTGCTGAAAAATGCTTGATATATACTCTGTTTTAGTGTACATGCTTGACAATCCAATACCAGATTCTCCAAAGTATTACACATGATGCTATAGAGAGTCCAAGCTCTTCACAACCTCTTGGTACTTACCTAAATTCCAACTTATATCCAACACTTTTATATGATGCATATTCCTTGCCATTTCAACCACCACATCGTCCGTCAAACTGTCCACACTCGATAGATTGAGGCATGTCAACCCTGTGCAGTTCTGTGTTAACTTCACCAATGAATCGGCCGATAGCTTTCCCTGTCTAGCATGGAAGGCTTCCAGGGCGGTACACTTTGATGTGATCTCATTCAGCCCTATCTCTGTGATCTCCTCACACCATGAGAGCTCCAAGGATGTCAACTGTGAACACAATAGCATCAAAGTTGTTAAAGACTAGAACGAGTCAGGACTCAAAAAGGTCTGTGCATAACACTATGGTAAATCTGCTATAATGGAAGACATCAAAGAAGGAATACTTTGTTGTGATGTCATTCAGTCCAACCTCTGTACTTTCCTCACACCATGAGAATGTCACCTATACACAAAAGAATCAAAGCGCTTAGACTAAAAAGTCTGAACTCCGAATAGCTCTGTACGAGTGTGCATAATGCTATGGTAGATCTCTCATTTCAGATTATCGCACACACAGATGGCTCTACTTGATGTGACCTCATTCAGACCAACCTGTGACCATGAGACCTCTAATTTGTCAACTGTGTATATACAACACAATAGGGGGAAGATTTCAGGTGGGAGTGAAGAAAAGTTTCATAGGCTATTACTTTTAAAATTTGTTTTGCTAGATATTGGTTTTCAAATTTCAGTCGACATCAGGTTTGTTTGTTTTTCAGTTAAGGGAATTCAGGAGACTCAAAGACTGACCTGCAAAGCTGAATGTTTTTCCTAAAAGTCATAACATCAACTACTAACTTGAGAGAGTTTCACTCCATGATTGCAGTAGACAGAAATGTGTTACTGCCATACTGACCCTGACCACAGCAGCTGAAAGGAGTATCCCATCATGCATTGCAGTATATCTGCTTGCTCCATAGCAAATGTATACAAAATATAAACAAGAGCCGCTTAGATATTGAGAGCTATTGATAGATTCACAATACTCTATGGGTAATATTTTTCCAAACAAAAGTCTAAGCTTCCCTGATTTAAGAGAGTAATTGAAAGTTGAAGTGTGGGATTTTGTGTACATTTTCAATATGGCACAATCAGTTCTATAATGGTACTGCAAAGCATAATGGCATACTCCCTTCAGCTGCTGTGGACCCTGAATAACACAATTGTATTGGCTATTCCCTGGGGCATGTTTGCTGTTTTTGTAAACATGCTGAGGTATTGTGGGGAGGACTATGACAGACTTTAAAAGCATTGGAGTTGTTTGAGTAGGATGGCAGGAGCTATATTTTTCCAGTTTTAGCCATTCAAGTTTTTAAAAAGTGCAGTGCACTTCTTAATATTAATACATAAATTGCACAGCAAATATCTCATGGAAGCCAATAATGGCATTTATATTTACATCTACTCCCCATTCCAGAAAAATACAGCACTAATTTTTTTGGAAATAAAAAAATATTATCAAGTTCTGTCAAATGAAACATAGCTCAATCCTAATCATTCATTTAGTCCTAACTGGGGATAAAAGAAAAAGTTCACTATTTTACTAATTTCTTGAAAAAAGAGCCAAAAACATGCATTTTCCGCATGTTTTCTGACAATCGAGTCACAAAAATCACAGACTTGGAACAAGTCTAAGCATTCAAAATCTTGAGTATATTTTGCTCTATTTTCACTTTTTTGTGTTACTTTAATTAAATGGTTGGTTATAAGAATGAAACATATCTTTTCCAAAATTTAGAAAGCATAAACTGAAATTAGTCTTTATACAAGTCTTTGGGCTTGATTGTCACAGCATATGAAAAACACCCTAAAAATGCATGTTTTTGGCCCTTATTTCCAAAAATTGGCTAAATATAAATCTTTGACTTTTATCGCTAGTTAGGACTAACTAAAGGATTAGGATTTTTCTATGTTTTATTTGGCAAAACAGGATAATATTTTTTTTCTCCAAAAAAATTAGTTTTGTATTTTTCTGGAATAGGGAGTAGGTCTTGCAGTTATTGAGTTACGGCCAAAAGTATATTGAAACAAATGTTTTTCGGCATTTCATCCTACTGAGAAAATTCATTCCCAATGGTGGGGAAATTACCATCAAGCCTAAATGAGAACCCATACCATATCCTCTTGTGTGTCAGCTTTATTTGACTCAATATTTGAATGCAAACACCGCTAGGTCATGCTCCACTCTTACTCGCCTTAACTCTATCTCAAATAAAGCTCAAATGAGATCTAGAATACAAGTCTAAAATGAATATGGTATGATAATTTTATTTTGAATTCCTTTGAGAGAACCATGAAGAACTTGTATTAATGAAATAGCATTAAATTAAACTAGTGCTTTGTGAGTATTGTGAAAATGGACGTATACATCTGTATAAAAAATACTTTTGAATTCCTTTGAGAGCCCAGAGAACCATGACAGACTTGCATAAATGAAATAGCAGTGCTTTGTGAGTAATTTTATTAAGAAAATGGGACTTATCTGTATAAAAATTTACTCTACCAGCAGTGGTGTACCGACCACGCTCGAAATACAGGGAAAAAATTGATATAAAATTGGTTTATTCTTTTGGTCTGCTTCAAAAATTAATTAATCTCATTTTGGACCATTCAGCATTAAAATTAACATTGATTTTGTTCTGTCAAAGTGATTCTGGGTCAATTAGTAACCAGTGTGACTTTGCCCCCTTGGGAAATTTTGGTCTGATAAGCCACTTTCTTTTTTAATGATGCTGTTGGCAATTCATTCCATTTCACACCCTGGTACTTCACTGATTTAGTGGCTGCAATATTAGTTCACTAATAATATAACTACCCCTGTGGAAGATTTGGCAAATATCTTCTATAGGGGAGAATGATTTTTAAATGGAATGAATACATTCACAGCTCTATTTGAAACTGAACCTCCTTCAGCAGAAGATTCAGATTGAATCTTTCTCAAAAGGTGTATGACATCCAAATGGAGCTGCCTAATGTGTTCATTCCATTTGAATTAATACTCCCCTGTGTTAGATATTTCCAAAATCTGTCACAGGGGTAGTGTGGATTTTAAGTGGAATAGCCTATTTCTAGCTTTCTTTAATTTCCTGATAGAGCCCCAAAGGATAGCTTCAGTCTTCCCTGGGTACAAGAGTTTGTTGTTAATGAGTCACCAACAACGGTATTCCAATTCAAAGCTTAATTTAGTAGCAATTTTTTCAGGGTTCTTTATTGCAATTAATTCCAAGAAAATAAAATTGCTAGCTTTCTGTAATTTCCTGATAAGAGCCACATAGGACGGCTTCTGTTTTCCCTGGGTGATTTGAGCATTGTTATTATTAAATTCTCGCCCATTATTGAATCATAACTTTCAGTGTAAACATGTTGTGGTTTTGTATATAAAATTCAGAGGAAACAAATAATGAAGAGGTTCATGATGTAAATTTTGAAAAACATATAATACTTCTGATGCAATTGCAATGACACGATCTGCTCCTGTGGCCAAAGGAGGCATTTCTGAAAATTGAGTTACTGTAATTATTACCTTCTACAAACATAAAAGCTATCATACATGTATACTGAAAACAGCATAGGTCTAGCATACTTGGTTCAAAGTTCTAAAGTTTTGTTTTACTACATATATATTTTTACCTTTAAAATTACAATTTCAAATTTTCCGTACCCCATGGACCAGATCATGTATGCAAATGTGTAAATTTATTTATACATTTAGACTGAATAGGTGTACATGTATTTTGGCCATGCATCAGTTGTTGTGTAGTGACCTGCAAGAACGAATGTATCTATAATAGGCGTCTATGTAGTATGTTTTCAGAAACTTTTTTTTTGGGGGGGGGGGGTGAATATCAAAATTGCAGCAAACAATTTTATGGGGGCAAATTACTATAGTGGGAATTCCAATTGAATGAACACAGCTTTCAATAGCGTGATGAATTCTTGCGTACACTGCGCAATGTACGCCAGCGTGTGCGACTGTGCGTGAGTAACGCGGAAGTGAATCCAACCATGCCAACGCACTTTTCGTGATTGGATAGCATTGTATCCAAGGTCGTATGCGTTAAGCGTTGTAGTTTAAAATACGCAATATACGATCGCGGTTGGATCGAGTGCAGCTGTAAAAAGCTGCATTCATTCAATTGGAATTCTTACTATAGTGGACAAGATCAGGGAGTCAAAAATCGGGACATTTCTGAAAAATTGCAGCAAACAAAGAGATGGGACATTTTCAATAGTTTGCAGAGGATAGGCCTAACTTTTATTTTGGCATTAAATAAGGTGCAACTGTGTTCCAATCCTGGTTTCATTGTTTAAGACATTGATTTGAACTAAGGTTGGTGTTGGGGAAACGTCCTCTGCTCACCAAACTCAGAAATGGAACAATAGATCCCGGGCAATATATCTTACACCAAGCTATTATACTTCAACCATTAAACCAGTTTAAGATAGTTAATTTGTTTTATATCATTCTTACATAAGCATCGGATCATAGTCAAAATACCAAGTGGTAATCACCAATGCACAGCCCAGAATTTATTTATGATATGAATGATATAATACAAAATAATCAATGGCACAAATCAATGTAATCATTATATAGGGCCAATATGCCGGAGAATTCCATCTACAAGTATATGTGCCTCTAAATGATGGGTTTTTTTTTTTTTTTGAGACGAAAGGAAGATACTTTCCACAAAAAACATTATTTGGAGTAACCTATTGTAATGTTCTTGTGGAGGGTGTCTGCCTTTTGTTTATTTAGTAAAAAAAAACCTCATTCAGCGGCATATGTGATCTGCTCCCACAAAATGAGCATAAAGTCACCATGGCACAATAGAAGAAACAGTCCATTGATGTCCAAAGCAAGGAAAAGCTCTAACTGGTTTGGTATGATTTTAAAGGGCATAAAATAATGATTTTTAAATCTGAAATATCTCAGAAAGTTATTTTGTCAACTTTATGATCATTTTGTGAGAGCAGGTTACATATTGTCGGCTTCATTTCATAGTCATGTATGGTATTTTCCGGGGTACTCAAGTTTGGTTTTGGTAGGGACGTGCATTGAGATTTTGGAAGTGGACCCATAAATATAACAATTTTTCCCAAAATTTGGACCCATTTATAAACCAATAGTCAAATTTTTCGGCCAAATTTAACCAAAATTGTCTTAGTTTTTACAAATTTTCCCAAAATTTTGGGAAAATTTTGAAAATTTTGGCTAGATTACGGAAAAATTGGGCTGTTTTCCGAAAAAATTGAGAAAATTTTGAAAAAAGGACCCATTCATATACCAAAATAGGCTTTGAAAAGGGGGTCATTGATATACCAGAAGGCTGAAAATGCTACCCATATTTGCGGCACGTCCCCGTATGGTCATTTGTACTGAGTACCCCCCGGGGGTATTTTGTACTTGATGTGAAATTTCTGTTGTTAAATAAATAGATTTTATCCTTAAATAACTTTCAAAAGAAATAAAGACCTATTATTACTGGCAAATTGAATACAATAAGTATGTCAGTATGGAAAATACGCAAAACACATGTTCTTAATCTTACGCCACCTCTGCAACCCTTATGGCGTTACTTTACGTCAGCTTCATAAGTTCATTCTATAGTGGCGTAAGGAGTCCTTACGGCACTATGGAATGAAGCGAAGGTGACACGCCAGTATGCAGTGCAATATTTTTTCCTTTTTCCCAAAATTTCTTAGCTTATTTACTATTATAAAATGTGTATCAAAAGTGGCGTTAGGTGGATATGCCACTATAGAAAACAAAAAATTTCACTTTGTAACCATATACCAAATTTAATTTTATTAGCTAACTTTGGCTGCTGAAACTTAGCAAAACATCATTCAAAACATATGTGCCAATTTTCGTCACCTCACGCCACTATGGAATGAAGACAACAATATATGCTTGTAGATGTAATTCCATGGTATGTAATAATGCATAAATCTTACTTTTGATCCCAGGTGCTTTGCAATGCATGATAAGCTAGAGTTGGTGACATTGGTTTCAGATAGTTGTAGACTTGTGACACAGCTTCTCTCTCCTTTTATGAATAATGGCAACAAACCAAAATCTGATATGAAACAAGCACCTGCAACAAAGAAAGTACATAATACATAAAATGATCATATCAATCATTTTAGTGCAGTAACAGTGTCATCTGTTGTAGCTTTGCTCCAAAGCCAACCTATTTTCCACCCAATAGAAAGAAAAATGAAAAACCATGCCATATCCCCTCTGACACACTAGTAAAGACCGGCCTCCGCTGGCGCGTCGGTTAGTGGACTTTCGCGGTTAGTGGGGTGGGGTCATCAGTGGTCTTTCCTGCAGTGTGGCCCTGTTGTGATGTTGGTGAGCCACTGGCTCGCTTCGCTCGCGTGCCTTGCCTTCGGCAAGGGGATAGTGCAGTGGTCTGTTACTTCTGAGCACAGATGTGTTGGTGACTAAGGGCGCGTTCTCACTATGCCTGTTTGATACCAGGACGTGGACTCGATCCTACATCGAGTCCACTTCCAAGCAGTGAGAACGCGAAATAAGTGGTTTCGATCCTACATCCAGGATGTAGCATCGAGACCACCTCATTGAGGTAGTCTCGTACCTAGGACGTGGTATCAAACAGCATAGTGAGAACGCGTTTACAAGTGGACTCGATCCACTTATACCGGAAATGCACAACCTTGACGGCCGTCGTTGTACTATAGGCCTATATAATACCAGAGAAGATGAGAAAAGAGGAGATCGCTCGAACATATAATCCGATTACCCACAGTTAACCTCCATTCACTTTTCTTTGTTTGGGGTACTTAAAATACCACTTGAAACTTCCTTTGTGGTAATCTGTTCATCCGACATACGCTCGACTGATTCGGTAGTTCTCTTAGTGGAGAAAATATTCCACACACGGAAGTACTTCATTAAATTCCCAATTTCGCAGTCAAATCATGCTTTTTTTCTTTAAAGAAAAATAATACTAACCAGGGTGATCATGATTTTTAAACGAGTGAAAAAGCATGATATATATCGCGACTCCCATTAAAAAAATCGAAAGTTTTGTTAAGTTATGGAAATTCAAGCATAATTAATTTTCCAGTAAAATTAATATAAGGTCAAAGGAAAAGAAATTTAAATGATAAGTATTTGAATATTTGCGGCAGTTTACGGAAACTTAAAACTAGGTAATTCAAACTCGTGTCAGTTTCTCCATATACTCCCGTTTTATGTCCAAACATGTCCAAAAATGCTATTTGGATCCAAAATGAGGGTCTATTTCACAGGGATCTCGGGTCAACCTTAGCAGCCGGTCATGCCAAACAATACAGAAATTATATTTCATGGTCAACTGACGTAACAAATTGATATCCGGGCATGCGCCGTTTAGAGCTAGACAGTCGTGACTCATAAAGCCACTTGTCGTATTAGTTGATCAATCGGATTAGATCATTATTTCCATCAATAGGCGGATGCACACATTATTTATTTGATGTGGGCAGCGAGCGACCTCCTCTTTTATCATCTTCTCTGATAATACATGGCTACATTATATAATTTTCCATGATTAAATTTAAACATGCATTTTCAACTTAAAAATTCATAGCTGGTATTATAGAACAAATTTATACATGCTTTATTTCATGTAATTTACAACATTTATTTTTTATGCAGAAAGTCGAGGGGAAAATGCACGACGTTCGTTTGAGATGCTTGCCGTAGTTTGATGAGCAGCATGCTTCTCGTGCAGTGTGAAAACAACGGCATCGCGGCAAGATACATATTTTATCAAGTTTCAGAATTAAACAAAGCGACATTGGGCTTTACTGGATAGTAAAGGGATATTCAGGTTTAATATGAATCGTTTGTGAGGTGTACAATTTTGCTAGACTGAGTTAAAATTACCATTTTTATGGTAAGGTTGTGTTGCGTGTGAATCGGCGTGATTGACCAAAATCAGAAATATTAAACAAACCGATGTATTTCTCTCATTTTACACGTATAGGCCCAATATAAAATAACAGTTTTTAGAGCTGTTTATTTCAGATTTTTCCAAATACGTATAGCAAAATACCATATCCATAGTTTGAAGAAATATATCAGGGGCCTGTAAATAAAACATGATCTTTCAAAATTAGCTAAAATTGATAGTGTAGGCCCCTACTATCGTAAAAGTTTGATTTATGCTGTGAGTTCGCTCAAAACGTGCATTGCAACAGAATTTGTGACGTCATGGCCATGCCTCAAGTGCTTGATATTATAACATCCGGGTAAGTGGAGTTGATCCTACATCAGCATTTTGGTGTTAGTGAGAACGCGAAATCAATGTGGACCGAGTCCACTTGTATGTGGACTCGGACCTAGGTACGAGACCCCATGTTTGTAGTGAGAACATGTCCTAAATGTAGTTTTGCCTTAGCATACTGGTAGTGATATCATATGTTTTACTATACATTTTCTTTACTAGTCACTTGCTTATTTTACTCGTGGATCACTGGATCTTCTTAAAGGGTACACCGAGGGCTCTGGCCAAGAGCTAATCTGTTGTTGCATTTCGTGATCCACAGCCTCATCCCCCCACTTTTCTAAAAAAAAGTTGAGACTTTTATACCACTGGAATCCTCTGGCTACATAATGTGTATGTACCAAATATTTCTTGCAGATTTATTTGTTTAGCAAAAATATCGTCAAATTTGAATTACGTTCTGGTGTACCAGAACGCAATTACAACATCAGCGGCCTATGGAGCAGTGTAATATGCATAATCATGCATTGAGATATGGGACAAAAAAATAATTTGGAGCTATTGAATATTTAAAAAATGCCCTAAATACCCAGATAATTTGATGTTTAGGTACTGGTATTGATTGTAATTAGTAAGATAGTAACAATTGACTTTGAACAATGGTGACTAATTTTCATAAAATCATAGAAATTGGGCAAGTTGTCTGTCCATTATTTCCTTTTGTGGTGGTTTTTTATAAAAGTGTCACTTTGTATGTACAAAATTTTAAGAAGCAAGTATTTGTTATGGCCGTGTGTCCTGAACTCGCCACCGTTACATGACAAATATTAATGAATTTTTACACCAACCGGGTTTCTAATTACATGTAGATTATCTCGACAATTATCAACCCTAAACTAGCAAAAGTATACATTTTTGGAAAGCTGAAGGCATAAGCAATTCAAATATATACATTTCAACTCATTATACAGAGTGACCTGCAAGTTATACAGGGTGGAATAAAAAGGATTTTGATAAAAAATGGGTCACTCAATGCATTGCTTATTACCAATTACTTACAGTTATAAACTGGAAGTAAACAACATTTATTTGGTTAGAGGATATGGAGCGCCAACTGACTTTGGAAGAAACCAAAATCACAGCTGTTTGGTAATCTCGGAATATAGAGTGTCCCAAAGTATGTTAGATTTTTTTACAATTCAACATATTTTGAACCTAAACATTTTCCCCCTAACATATACAGATAAAATATGTCCATATTTAGATTCCTCGTCAAATGTCCCTTCAGAAAATCTATACTTTGACTATGATAGGATAAGTAATTAAAATTTTACAGTAACTTTTAGATTTTGAAGACATCTGCATCACTTACTACAGTGTTTCATATGACAACAGGTAGTTTTGTATGGAAAAGTTGGTATTTTCTAGACTAAACCAACCATAAATGATTAAATACAATTAGTAGAATTGTTTAGCTGTAAGGCCATGAGTCTTTTAGATGCTAAATAGAGTCCAAATCCAATTTACAGCCTTTACAGAAGCAGATTACGCACTAAAAATACCAATCCCATAGAGTTTGTGTGTACCACATCCCCCACCACCACATCCCCCACCACCGCCACCCTGCCCATTCTGAATTCTATGAAGCACAGTGTCAGTATTAAAAAGGTTCAAGTATTTCTTTTTACAGTGTTGAAAGTGCATTTTATTTAGCAATAAAATGAGACCACAAGCATGACAATAACTTCTTGTTTGACAGAGATATCATCATTTGTTTTGAGTCAACTTTGGCAAAATGTAACGTCGCCACCTTTTTTTGGTGGCGAGCTCAAGACACGCGACCTTATGAGATTTTTCAACTTTTCAGATACATAACTCAGCCATATTTTTATTTAGGAAGATACTTGTATTTAGACTAGCCCGAGGTACTCACACCTCCGTCACTACGATTTCCACTGACTTCTTGACTTCGAGGTGTGAGATGTCTACCTTAGAGACCTTTCCAGGGTACACAAAAAATACTACTTCATACCATTCCTCACGTGAAGATGAGACTTAAACAAAACATAATTAACCGATTGATTCTTACCACTAGATTTAACACTTGTATCTTGGGACAGTTTGTCAGGAGATGTGCCAGGCCTGGACTGGTAACACTCTCACATTCATACTGGAAAGTAATAAGAATAAAAAAAAGCAACAAATAATCAAACCACTAATATATCATATACTCAAGGGTATACAGATGATTGGATTGGGGTATGAAAGGCTAGAAACTAAGGAGGGTGCTCTTTACATACCCATGCATAGCCTGGACTAAATCCATCACTTGTCTACACTATGCATGTACTTGTGTTACGCTTCATAGTGACGACTGAATAACTTACAGTTCATATCGTGTCGGACTCATGAAAATATTTTCTTGCGACTTTGGTTTTGCACCATAGCGTGACTGACTAGCGACGCCTGTGTACCACATCATTGTGACAAGATTGCACTCCAAAAATACCTTTTTAATTACAAACATGGTCAAAATGTCAACTTGAACAAAACTGTGCAGTCTCAGTGCAAAGCAGTGCAACCAGAATCTGGTTGCAAAAGTCCTCCACTTTTTTCCACATAGTTTTCTCAGTTGTCAACCTAGACTCGGGCCAGACTGTATGTGGCTATCGCGAACGTGTATTAAACTTATTACACTATCATCTACCATCTTCTTTTTCACATTTTTTGTAACATTATTTTCGGAAAAAATTTAGGCCTGTAAAATTTCTGTCGGGTGTGGAACAAAAGTTACACGACTGGCTAGTACCAAAAAGTTAAGATCAATTAACTGGATGTTAGGATCAACAAGTGTCAGACCAACACAAACTGGCTGTGTAGGAGACTATTGTCAACCCAGACAGTTGGTGAATGAGGCCAGCAGTTTACCCATAGCCTGTATGTGACAGACCTGATAAGAGATATGTGGCTGCTGCTTACAACTTACTGTGAGTCAAGTTAAATGAGGTGATCGGTACAGGTTTTCTCACTTTGTTATATACTATGATCAGCTCTTAATAGGTGGGAATTATTCAGTTGTTGTTACTGCGCGAGTCAATAAAGTTCCAACTTACGCACGCGTAAATTCACAAAAGCATGCGTCATTCATGCAAAACGCAAAGCGCAGTTGCTGCGCTTAGCTGTGTTTACGCCATTCTGTATCGATCCATGATGTTATGCGTCCCGCCTATTAAGAGCTGATCAGAGTATAGTTCTGACTACATTACAATCCTATGACAGTATTACTTCAAGGGATTGTCAAATGTACAAGCAAGCACTCTCATTGCCGATTTATTTTGTTAAGGGAAACCAAATGAGTTTTCCACTTGTGTTGTCTATTAACTGGAACACCCAAAGTGCTCTAAGCACTGCAATATTAACATAATTGAATACTTATTTAAACTTATCCAATCAAAACTAACTTTGCACTTTAAGCAGCTCCAATTAAATTTCATACACCCTCTGAGAAAGATTCAATCTGAATCTTCCACAGAGGGAGGATGAGTTCAAATAGAGCTGCCTAATGTGTTCATTCCATTTGAAATTCAACCCCCCCCCAAGATAATTATTTCCAAAATCTTCCACAGGGGTACATGTAGTGTGGATTTTAAATGGAATAGCCCATTGCTCATTAGAAATGTGTGTACATGCAAAGTCAACCAGTCAGGGTTGCTGAAATTTTTTTAGCCCGAACTGCAGGTCAAATAATCGAAAAGTCACCCAATTTTTCTCTTAACTATTGGAAAATTTTATGGGCTGGCGTTTATACTGCTGTGAAGATTTAAGAAACATCTTCTACAGAGCTAGTATTGGTTAAGTTTAATTATTTTGAAACCCATACTCTCACTGTATATGGCTAAACCTTTGTCTTCCACAACTGGAGTGAGTATTTCAAATGAAAGTTACCCATACTCCCTCTGTGTAAGACTTTAGCTAAATCTTCAATAGAGGTAGTGTGTATTAACTCACCAAAGCCAGCCACTGGAGCTCACTGGAAGCCTTTGCAACAATCTGCAGCAATGAATCCTGCAACTCATTCCACGATACCGTCAGCTTCTTCAATCCTTTATTAGCCTGGAAAAATTCTTGCAGACAAGTCCTTGCTAAAATCTCATCAAACTTGATATTGCTTATATCTAAAGAAGTTATGGTGGGTTTATAAAGTCTTTGAGGACCATACCTGGTATCAGTTTGGTCGTTTGCATTTGGTGTTTTTGTTCCATCAGCTAGTCTTTGATCAGAGGGATTTGCACTTTTTCCTGAGAGTTGCATATTTTTCTGTTGCATAGCTGCTGCTAGTATTGCACTGTCAGGTAGCACACTTCCAATTGGTTGATCAGTTATTGCACCTTCCTCCACAGATTTATTGCTAATTTGTACACTACATGTAGCACCTTCAGTTCTTGGAAATTCTGGTGAAAACTTATTATCTTGTAGTGGAACATCATCACCATTAGTCCTAACAAATTCTGTTCCAGAAGATCCACATGCATCAGAAAGGCAAGGTTGTCTGGTACTATCATGTTCCAATGAGCTTGTCTTCAAGCCACTACTCCGTCCCACATCAAGTGAGATAGCATCCAGTTCAACAACATCATCCAACAGCGACGTTGTCACTGTATCCACATGTCCTGCTTCACCATGGAGAGTTAGTATGCTTTTAGTCAACACATTCTCAACAAAATCTTCTACATTAGAGGTCAAAGCATCGGATAAAACATCACTTGAAGTGTGTGATTCATGCACAGCACATTCACCACTGGTATCTTGAGTTGGATAAGATGGCAACTCACTTCTTACTCTGTTGGATTTTGATTGTTTTGCACTAGAACTATTGTCATCTGTGACTTGCTGCTTTGCATTTTCTCTGTGTAATGAATCTGTTTCTGGATTTGCACAGGAAATGAGTACTTCAATTGCTTGATTTTCTGTATATTTTTGATTTTGTTCACTTGGGTCTTGACATAAATTGGACATCTTTCCATCTGTCTCCTGGTTAACAGTATCTCCTTCTTGAATTAAATTAGAAGTCCTTTTTTCTGTTGTTTGGTTCTCTCTATTATCCTGATCTCGTCCAAGGTCTTGTTTTGAATTAGAAGCTTCATCAATGTTTACACTATGCACTGAAGCTTCATAACTTATTTCAACTGACTCTTCAATTGGACTGGAAGTCCATCGATTTTTGTCTTGACGTTCCATATCTTTATCAGTGGTGGTTTTTACATCCTCATACTGTCTATTCATACCTTCCTTACTACTTGTTGCTTCCAAGTCTCTTGCAGGTTCCGTAACACCTTGTGATTGATGGCAAGCAAGATATTCATTCATACCATCTGCATGTGATGATGATGATGTTGGTGGTGGTGCAGCTGATGGCAATGATTGGCATGAGCCCAACATTTCAGTCCTATTAACTTCTGACCTTGCATCAACATTACTTTCATCCCCTTTCAACACTTCTTGTTGTTCCTGACCATTCTCCTCAGATACTTCAATAAGATTTGCAGCACCATCTTTGGAACCAATTTCTTCTCCACCAGTCTTCCTTTTATTTGAATCACTGACTAAGTTTAACATTTCCTCCTGCTGACTTGTTTGTTGGTGATCATCTTCAGCAGTGCCATTTGAAACACTTCCTTCCATACCTTGCTTCACTAAATGCCTTCCTTTTATTGGCTTCTTACCATCACCACACTTCTCCATATCTTCCCCATCTAGACTACCTTCACCAGACTTATCACCAACCTCTTTCCTTGACACCTCTTCATCTTCTAACATCTCAACTGTTTCTTTGAGGTTTTGTTGCAGATTTTGCAGCTCTTCAGCATCGCCATTTGGAACACTTTCATCTTTACCTTGCTTCACTAGATGACTTCCTGGCATAGGCTTTTTAACATCACCCGACTCCTCCAAATCTTCTCTACCTGGACTACATTTACCAGTCTTATCATCAATCTTTTCTGCATCTGGACTACCTTTACCAGACTTATCATCATCAACCTTTCCTCCATCTGGACAACCTGTACCAGTCTTATCATCAACCTTTCCTCCATCTGGACTACCTTCACCAGATTTATCACCATCCTCTTTCCTTGACCCCTCTTCCTCTTCTAATATTTCAACTGTTTCTTTGAGTTTCTGTTGCAAATTCTGCAAGTCTTGAAGAAGTTCTTTGAGTTGTACGCCTTCCATGTTGTCCACTCCCTTGAGGTTCTTGTTTGCAAATATAGCAAGTTGACCCGCTGTGCTGAGGCTATACCCAGAGAGATACCACAGGATAGTACAATCCATCTGAAATGCAAGAACAGAGATTGGGTGTAAAACAAAAATAGCCTAACATTATTCCCCCCCCCCTGTATTTTGTATGTGGTCCTGTGTCACAACCTGGGGTACCTTTGTGTTATATAGTAAAAAAATGAAATGGTTCAAACATTTTACCTACACATCTCATTTGAAGTGGTTCATCTTCCTGAGCATTTTGACACCTTTTTTGTTACAAAATGAGAGAATGCGGGCAAAAACAATCACAAAGTAGGGAGGATGTAACCCCACCTCTTTTTTCCACATTTACAATCATTCTGAGCAAGTATTGGTCTTTTAAATGAACGTCTGTATTTATTTACTTGGTTTAGATGTCTGGGAGTTCATTTCGACATTTTTTTTCTATTTTTTTATTCTTTTAGTGTGTTTTATATCAAATTTACAATATTAATCCCTCCCCTAATCCTCCTCCCCTAATCTTCAGCCACCCTTGGCACATTTCATGCCAAATGTCATAAGAAAATAATTTTAAAATATTTTAAAACAGGATAAAAACATGAGTAATATAGAATAAATTAGCCTCAATTTAAGACCTAATTGAATCTTCTAAGTGAAGGAATACTCAAGAGACAGTGTTTTGAAATCCAAGCTGCACATCAAAATGTAACAAAACCACCTTTTTGGATACCCCAGTATATTGACACAGGATCATGTACAGTGAGTCAATTAGCAGGCATCTATAGGTACGAAACCCAATTATAGGTTAATGAACTAATTAGACAATTAGACAAAATAATGCATGCGTGATGATGTTGATGCGTCTAATGCACAAGCCCCGAAGGGATCCTCTACCATATGATAGACGACAGGCAGGTCCAATATTTTGAGTAGTGGATGCCGGCGAATCGTTAATTCTCATTCTGAGTCAGTTAAATATTATTTTAATAACTAAACACTGTTTTATTTAGCAAAAATTAAGTTATCGTCATGAAAACTCCAATTTCTGAAATGAACGTAACTTGTTTACCCATTTAGTTGAGCATACTGTGAACTCGTTTGCGTATTATTATTATAGAACAAGCTACACTCGCACTTCGACAAGCATCTTCCATGATGACACGATTGCTGCTGTCTACCATGTGATAGACGGCATACAGTAACCAATGAAATTAAGCCAAGCTAAATTATAGCCACTGACTAAGAAGTATTTATTTCCCAGCTGAGTTTTATCACTGATTACATAACAACACTAAATTATCTACCTAGTATGATATTATTCTGATTATTATTTGTTTGATTCCAAAAGATGTGATGATATAACTCACCCCTGTATTAGCCACATTGAGACTTTGTAAGTTAGGTCCACACAGTTCTGTTAAATGTCTGACACAAGTGCTGCTAAGCTGCCGACATCCAGCCAACTCAACACTGCTGAGATTTGAACCCGGGATGTTACCCCTGTTATCTGAATAAAACAAAACCATACATGAATAGATAAAGGTTTTTTTGTGATGTGCAATTATACTAACACCAAGGTTTAAAATTAAAATCCACACTACCCCTGTGGAAGATTTTGGAAATATCTTCCAAAGGGGGAGTATGAATTTCAAATGGAGAACTTCCATATTAGCAGCTCCATTTAAAACTGACTCTCCTGCAGGGGAAGATTCAGGTTGAATCTTTTTCCGAGGGTGTATGAAATTTAAATGGAACTGCCAAATGTGGTCATTCCATTTGAACTTCATACTCCTCCTGTGGCAGATATTTTCAGGGGTAGTGTGGATTGTGATGCCTTAAATGATGTTTTTATTGTATTGCTCTTGATGTAATTTGTTGTAATATGTGCAATCGTATGATATAATGTTTTATATGCCGTTTTTATTGTGTATTATATGTATGGCCTTGTGCCACCTGAACAGTGCATTGATTGGTCACCCCAGGTAAAATAAATAAATAAATAAATAAATAAATAAATAAATAAATAAATAAATAAATAAATAAATAAATAAATAAATAAATAAATAAATAAATAAATAAATAAATAAATAAATAAATAAATAAATAAATAAATAAATAAATAAATAAATAAATAAATAAATAAATAAATAAATAAATAAATAAATAAATAAATAAATAAATAAATAAATAAATAAATAAATAAATAAATAAATAAATAAAAATTTAAACAGAATTCAGAGTCTACTACTGAAGTACACAGACACATTAGTATTATATTGAAGACAGTACTTTTTATATTGAATTCTATTACCCCCACGACCCATTATTCAAAATCGCGCACTGTGATTTGTTGAAACGCGTCACGTGACAGACCATTAATTAGCGATAAAGTGTCAAGGGCAACGAACTTTATGTTCTTCTATCATCACAGCGCACAGCAGAGCGCACAGCACACCTGCTTATGTAGGGGAGAATGGAATGTCAGGGGGTGTGTTATTGTATACTGTGCATACCTGCTTAGGGGAGAATGGAATGTTAGGTTGTGTTATTGGAATGTGCATACGCTTTGGCTACGCGTATGCGCTCTACCTTGTGGTAAACAACTTGAAATATTTGGGCAAAAAATTTGATATTTTCTCTTTAAGGGGGTACTACACCCCTGGCCAATTTTGTGCCTATTTTTTTCATTTTTCTCAAAAATTATTGCGCATTGGTGACAAGTGAGATATGTATATTATAGGGGCAAGGACTACAATTACTGCACTGGGAATTTTATTTCAGCACAGACAATAGTTGTGGAGTTACAGTCAAAAATGAGGGAAAACCAATATTTGATCAATAAATCAATAACTACTTGTCTTGTGTCACTGAAATTCCAGTATAGTAACTGGATTCCATGCCCCTATAATGTACATAACTTTTGTTACCAGTGTTTCATTAGTTTTTGAGAAAAATGCAAAAATAGTCACAAAATTATCAAGGGGTGTAGTACCCCCTTAAATCACACTATTTTGTGGTAATAGAATAGAAATAAAGGGTGCAGCATTATCCTTTACACGCAAATAATGTGTCCTCGGCAGTATAAACGTTTAAATAATGGGTTTGGCTGCGCCTCACCCATTATTTACGTTTTTACTGCCTCGGACACATTATTTTCGTGTAAAGGATCATGCATTACCCTTTATTTCTTAATTACACAGTGCTATCTACTGAAGATACCAAGGACTGCCGATATCCAGAAACACTACAGTCATTGCAGAGTGAACTAGGTTCCTGTGATAGAAACTGTTGTACACTGAATTAATACTACAATTGAAAACAGATAAAAAGACTAGTTTGCGTCTGACGTCACTGTCAATCAAATTCCCACCGATCCTTGATTGGTTAACAGCGCGTAAAAGGAAGGTCGATTTATCTGGTGCCGATCGGAGAAAAGGAAGAGCACAAAATGGCAAAAAATGATGTACTTTTACAAACCAAAGCAACTTTTCTAGGCGTTGTTGACATGGTTCCTTCGCGAAAGAAAGTTTCCTACTATAAAGACCTCTAACTTTTGAGATGGTTTGTATGTTAGAAGGTGCAAAATTAACAATAAGTCGCCCGCTTTTATCACCGCGTTCAGCAGCTCATATTATCACGACACTTGTAAACAAACCGTGCTCGAGTTTGATTGACAGATGACGTCAGACGCAAACTAGTCTTTTTATCTCTGTCTTCCAGTATATATCCCTTTGGATCAGTTGCCACAACTTATTTAATAAAGAACTTACCATGTTTTCTTTTCAGGGCAAATACTCTATCAGTCACTGTTTGAATTAAACACAGGTTTAAATACTTCAGTCCAGGTAGACCTCTGATAAGCATCTGCAGAATATAAACAAACACTGCATCAACTTCATTGAATTAATATAAAGCCCTGCAGGGCAATTTTTTCCCCTGGTCCGTCACTCCTTGTTACATCTAACCCAACCTGATATAGTGTAATTTCAGTATGCAATGAGCTATTCCAGTTGTAATCCATATATCCTGTTAGTTAGACAGACCTTAATCTCCCACACAAGGGGTGTAGATTTCAAATGGAATCACCCATTCAGGTAATCCCATTGGAAAGTCATACCTCCTGTCTTCCATAGGGGGTTATGGATTTCAACTGGAATAGGCCAATGTGTCGGACTACCAGTACACGTTCACTGCATAGTTCACTACTCAGAATCAAGAGATGTAACAGTGATCATCAGTCATTAAAGTGGTCAGCATGAGGGCTAGCTTACTTTGTTTCTTCTGTAAATAGGTCTACAATATGTTGTACATGTGCATGCCCTGAATGAACATCAATTCCCTACCCAAATAAATTGAGATCTGGTCCGTCTGGTCTGATCATAGCAAAAATCCATGTACTGAACCATAAAAATTGTTATTTAGAGTTGTACCCACCCACCCGAATACCTGTTCGGTCCCGTCCGGAAAATCCATGGCCTAGATTGCATCTTGGTTTGCGAGAATCAAAATCCATCATAGTCACTACACTTACAGAATGATACAATGAGAGATGTTGATTCTTGCAACCGAATCTTATGAGAATCATTACGATAATCAATTCTGTGATTCTCGTTGAAATCTAGGCCCTGAAATCAGGGACATTGCGTTTCCCTGCAAGGCTTTAATACTTTTACTGTAGAAGATACTAGCAAGACATAGGAGATAGGAGCCAAGGCCTCCTGTGGAAAAATATTTTGGAAGAGTAATTTTCTCCTGCTGATGCACTCCTTATGTCAAATTCAAGTCTGGAAGATACATGCTAAAATGAGCTATGCCCGTTGAAATCCATACACCCCCTGTGGAAGACATGACCTTAAATCTTTCATTCATACAGGGAATATGAATTTCAAATGGGGTTACCTGAATGGGAGGCTCCATTTGAAACCAACACCTTGTGTGGGAGATTAAGATCATGTCTTCCGTAAGGGTGTATGAATTTTATCTCGAATAGCCCAATGCCATCGGCAAATGGGAATAGAATTGTAACATGTTTATTCTGCATTGTGCAAGCATCTAGATTTTTTTTTGGCAGGGAGTATATTTTGAAAAAAGTTACAATTGGCCATGACACAATCTACATGATATCAAAATATATATCCCATAAGTTTTACCTTTGCAATAGCAGCTTACCTGAACCATATTGTCATTCACACCCATGCAGTTTTCTAGACACACAGATGATATACCTGGTGCATTTGTGGTAATGCCAGCACATAGGTCCAGGGAGGAATGTAGATTGCAGTCCTCTAATGACAACGATTGTAATCTCAAACATCTAAAATAAAGAAGAAGTTTATTTTTTACTATTTTAGCATGTGGGTACTCAACTACAATCAAAGAATAGAAATAGTTGGCACACTTGTGTATTTTTTTTTAAATAAGCACCATGCCACAACCCCGCATCCGAGTTACACAAGTATGCCATGTAACTTAAAGCAGACATCAGCTCTTTATGTCACTTCCCCATCAATCAACATTAAGGGATCTTGCTGCTGAGTGCTGCTGACATGACTTTGCTCAACATTGTATTGGATGAAGTGGGAAGCAAATGATTTCACATTGATTGTGTGCTGTGTTTTTTTTAAAAATAAGCACCATGCCACAACCCCGCATCGGAGTTACACAAGTTTGCTACAGTTTGTCCACTCTGAAGTACAAAGTGACAACGCTACGCATATACAGCGCGTAAACAGTGCGTGCCAGTGCTGTGTCTTTGCTGCAGGTATGTGTGCCTTCAAAGTCGGCACAATGTGTAGCGTCCGCGTCCGGTACTTTGTACTAGACTGACTGTATGTATTTGATGTAGAGTTATGCCATATTACCCCTGCCACATATCAATGTTGAGGGGTCTTTAAGGTTTGCTGACATGGTTGCTCAACACTGTACTGTACAGAGAAAGCAATTGATGTTAACATGTTGAAAGTTTGGCAACATTTTTTCCTTGATTGTAGCAATGCTAATCTTATGGCACTCTATTAATAAACATTTATGAGGGCACAGTGGACTAGCAGTATGGGCTCAGACTCATAATCAGAAGGTTGCAGGTTCAAATCCCAGCAGGTTGTGCTATCGTGTTGTGCCCTTAGACAAAGCTCTTAATCTCTCTTGTTTCTCTTTCACAAGGTGTATAAATGGGTCTACCCAGGTATATAAATGGGTACCAGCATTAAATAGTGCGTGGGGGGGGTAAACAGACTTGCTGTGTAGGAGGAGTGACGAACCCCACAAAAAAGTTAATTCAGGGAGTCTGGTCCAAATGCCAAAGAAAAAGAGATGGGCTTTTGGCACGCGAGCGTTGCTCTGGTGGGACTTTACTATATCATTTCTTCCTGACATAGTTGATCAAAATTGTATAGGGGAAGCAATTGATGTTAACATGTTGAAAGTGTACCAACATTTTTTTTAATTGTGACAATGCTTATATCTTATGGGCTTCCTTAATTAATAAACATTTATGAGAGCACAGTGGATTAGCGGTATGGGCTCAAGACTCATAATCAGAAGGTTGCGGGTTCAAACCCCAGCAGGTGGTGCTAATGTGTTGTCCCCTAAGACAAGGCTCTTAATCTGTATTGTATCTCTCAACCAAGGTGTTTAAATGGGTACCAGCATAATATAGTGCTGGGAAGGGCAAAACAGATTTGTTATGTAGGAGGAGTGGCAAAACCCGTACAACCCACAAGAAGATAATGTAGAAGAGTCTTGCTCAAATGCCAAGGAAAAAGAGATGGGCACTATGCCATGTAAGCATTGCTCTGACGTGACATTACCATATTATTTCTTCCATGGCTTTTAGGTGAGGGCAGGACGACATCTCAATTGGATGAAAACACAGTCCCATGCCACTGAAAACAAGCTGTTTGTTTGTACGCAATCTTACCTCTGTAGTACTGTGTTAAGATACTGATACTCCATGACCAGTCCTTCATCTAAGACCTTCTGACAATTCTTCAATGCCAGGGATTTCAAATGTGGTGGTGTCAGGGCACACAGTAAGTCTCCTGCCAGGACAAAATGATATATAAAACATCTCATATCAATAGAGTGATTGGTTTTTAAAAATGATTTCATACATTGCTCCAATACATCCTTACTCACTGCTGTGTACAGATTACTACCATCATACCTACCTGTAAGTTCTTTTGGGTACTTTGTAATAAACTGCTCCAATACAACCTTGCTCACTGCTGTGTACAGATTACTACCATCATACCTACCTGTAAGCTCTTTTGGGTACTTTGTAATAAACTGCTCCAATACATCCTTGCTCACTGCTGTGTACAGATTACTACCATCATACCTACCTGTAAGCTCTTTTGGGTACTTTGTAATAAACTGCTCCAATACATCCTTGCTCACTGCTGTGTACAGATTACTACCATCATACCTACCTGTAAGTTCTTTTGGGTACTTTGTAATAAACTGCTCCAATACATCCTTGCTCACTGCTGTGTACAGATTACTACCATCATACCTACCTGTAAGCTCTTTTGGGTACTTAGTAATAAACTGCATCAATACATCCTTACTCACTGCTGTGTACAGATTACTACCATCATACCTACCTGTAAGCTCTTTTGGATACTTTGTAATAAACTGCTCCAATACATCCTTACTCACTGCTGTGTACAGATTACTACCATCATACCTACCTGTAAGTTCTTTTGGATACTTGGTAATAAACTGCTCCAATACATCCTTGCTCACTGCTGTGTACATATTACTACCATCATACCTACCTGTAAGTTTTTTTGGGTACTTAGTAATAAACTGCTCCAATACATTCTTACTGCTGTGTACAGATTACTACTGTCATACCTACCTGTAAGCTCTTTTGGGTACTTAGTAATAAACTGCTCCAATACATCCTTGCTCACTGCTGTGTACAGATTACTACCATCATACCTACCTGTAAGTTCTTTTGGATACTTAGTAATAAACTGCTCCAATACATCCTTGCTCACTGCTGTGTACATATTACTACCATCATACCTACCTGTAAGTTTTTTTGGGTACTTAGTAATAAACTGCTCCAATACATTCTTACTGCTGTGTACAGATTACTACTGTCATACCTACCTGTAAGCTCTTTTGGGTACTTAGTAATAAACTGCTCCAATACATCCTTACTCACTGCTGTGTACAGATTACTAACATCATACCTACCTGTAAGTTCTTTTGCGCACTTAGTAATAAACTGCTCCAATACATCCTTGCTCACTGCTGTGTACAGATTACTACCATCATACCTACCTGTAAGCTCTTTTGGGTACTTTGTAATAAACTGCTCCAATACATCCTTGCTCACTGCTGTGTACAGATTACTACCGTCATACCTACCTGCAAGTTCTTTTGGGCACTTTGTAATAAACTGCTCCAATACATCCTTGCTCACTGCTGTGTACAGATTACTACCATCATACCTACCTGTAAGTTCTTTTGGGTACTTAGTAATAAACTGCTCCAATACATCCTTGCTCACTGCTGTGTACATATTACTACCATCATACCTACCTGTAAGTTTTTTTGGGTACTTAGTAATAAACTGCTCCAATACATTCTTACTGCTGTGTACAGATTACTACTGTCATACCTACCTGTAAGCTCTTTTGGGTACTTAGTAATAAACTGCTCCAATACATCCTTACTCACTGCTGTGTACAGATTACTAACATCATACCTACCTGTAAGTTCTTTTGCGTACTTAGTAATAAACTGCTCCAATACATCCTTGCTCACTGCTGTGTACAGATTACTACCATCATACCTACCTGCAAGCTCTTTTGGGTACTTTGTAATAAACTGCTCCAATACATCCTTGCTCACTGCTGTGTACAGATTACTACCATCATACCTACCTGCAAGTTCTTTTGGGCACTTTGTAATAAACTGCTCCAATACATCCTTACTCACTGCTGTGTACAGATTACTACCATCATACCTACCTGTAAGTTCTTTTGGGTACTTTGTAATAAACTGCTCCAATACATCCTTGCTCACTGCTGTGTACAGATTACTACCATCATACCTACCTGTAAGCTCTTTTGGGTACTTAGTAATAAACTGCATCAATACATCCTTACTCACTGCTGTGTACAGATTACTACCATCATACCTACCTGTAAGTTCTTTTGGGTACTTTGTAATGAACTGCTCCAATACATCCTTGCTCACTGCTGTGTACAGATTACTACCATCATACCTACCTGTAAGTTCTTTTGGGTACTTAGTAATACACTGCTCCAATACATCCTTACTCACTGCTGTGTACAGATTACTACCATCATACCTACCTGTAAGTTCTTTTGCGTACTTAGTAATAAACTGCTCCAATACATCCTTGCTCACTGCTGTGTACAGATTACTACCATCATACCTACCTGTAAGTTCTTTTGGGTACTTGGTAATAAACTGCTCCAATACATCCTTACTCACTGCTGTGTACAGATTACTACCATCATACCTACCTGTAAGTTCTTTTGGGTACTTGGTAATAAACTGCTCCAATACATCCTTGCTCACTGCTGTGTACAGATTACTACCATCATACCTACCTGTAAGTTCTTTTGGGTACTTTGTAATAAACTGCTCCAATACATCCTTACTCACTGCTGTGTACAGATTACTACCATCATACCTACCTGTAAGTTCTTTTGGGAACTTAGTAATAAACTGCTCCAATACATCCTTACTCACTGCTGTGTACAGATTACTAACATCATACCTACCTGTAAGTTCTTTTGGGTACTTAGTAATAAACTGCTCCAATACATCCTTACTCACTGCTGTGTACAGATTACTACCATCATACCTACCTGTAAGTTCTTTTGGATACTTGGTAATAAACTGCTCCAATACATCCTTACTCACTGCTGTGTACAGATTACTACCATCATACCTACCTGTAAGTTCTTTTGGGTACTTGGTAATAAACTGCTCCAATACATCCTTGCTCACTGCTGTGTACAGATTACTACCATCATACCTACCTGTAAGTTCTTTTGGGAACTTAGTAATAAACTGCTCCAATACATCCTTACTCACTGCTGTGTACAGATTACTACTGTCATACCTACCTGTAAGTTCTTTTGGGTACTTAGTAATAAACTGCTCCAATACATCCTTACTCACTGCTGTGTACAGATTACTACCATCATACCTACCTGTAAGTTCTTTTGGGAACTTAGTAATAAACTGCTCCAATACATCCTTACTCACTGCTGTGTACAGATTACTACTGTCATACCTACCTGTAAGTTCTTTTGGGTACTTAGTAATAAACTGCTCCAATACATCCTTGCTCATTGCTGTGTACAGATTACTACCATCATACCTACCTGTAAGTTCTTTTGGGAACTTAGTAATAAACTGCTCCAATACATCCTTACTCACTGCTGTGTACAGATTACTACCATCATACCTACCTGTAAGTTCTTTTGGGAACTTAGTAATAAACTGCTCCAATACATCCTTACTCACTGCTGTGTACAGATTACTACTGTCATACCTACCTGTAAGTTCTTTTGGGTACTTAGTAATAAACTGCTCCAATACATCCTTACTCACTGCTGTGTACAGATTACTACCATCATACCTACCTGTAAGTTCTTTTGGGTACTTTGTAATAAACTGCTCCAATACATCCTTGCTCACTGCTGTGTACAGATTACTACCATCATACCTACCTGTAAGTTCTTTTGGGTACTTTGTAATAAACTGCTCCAATACATCCTTACTCACTGCTGTGTACAGATTACTACCATCATACCTACCTGTAAGTTCTTTTGGGTACTTTGTAATGAACTGCTCCAATACATCCTTGCTCACTGCTGTGTACAGATTACTACCATCATACCTACATGTAAGTTCTTTTGGGTATTTAGTAATAAACTGCTCCAATACATCCTTGCTTACTGCTGTGTACAGATTATTACCATAATACCTACCTGTAAGCTCTTTTGGGTACTTTGTAGTAAACTGCTCCAATACATCCTTGCTCACTGCTGTGTACATATTGCTCTTCAGTTGTCTCAAGATGACCTGCGCTTGAGCTCTGCATTCCTTAGAATGTTGGTCATTATGATCCAGTAGATAACGAGCTGTTAGCATGGCAACTGTCTGATGTAGTGGTAGTAATGCTGTCATCATGTGTCAGACTCTGCAATTACAAAAAAAAACCCACATTGGTTAACAAATTGTATCATAATCAGTGGCGTATCGTGGCCGCCCCTACCCCGGCCCAGGGGGCTGAAGAAAATACAATTTTGCCGCCCCTTCCTCAACAGCCCGAAAAAGTAGAACAAAAAAATTTTTCGGTGGTTTGAAAAAGTGAAGAGCCAAAAAAACACATTTTGATGTATAGTACAACTTTTGCAAATTTTTTATACTTTTCAAATTTTTTCCGCCCTTTTTTCTTTACTAATTCTTTTTGTTGCCGCCCCTTCTTCTTCCCCTTCGTTTGCCGCCCCTTCTTCTTCCGCCGCCCCTTCGTTTTTGCCATCCCCTGCTTTTACCCCAGGGGAAAATACGCGCATGATAATTTAGTATGATGCAGTGTAATGCAATGGAAGTTCCCATGTAAACACAACCAATCACAATAAGTGGTTGCACTAGAAATATTGTTGAATTATTTTTACCAGAGAAGACATAACGAAGATGAGGTCGATCCAGCTATCCTCGAACAAAATATGCGTAAAACCGCTCATTCAAAGTAAATCACCCATTTAGATTTAAAGCAATTTTGTTACATTTGCTGATGAGGATGCTCACAATATTTTTCAATATTCTAATTTTTATACAATTGCAATGTACTTTATTAAACTGAGTGAAATACCTTGAAAAACAATTGAGGCTTTGTTAGATGCTGTATTTGTGACCAAAACTGAGATTTGAATAAAATAAAGTACACCGTTTAATTCATACATTGAAATACCCACCTATTCTTAGTTACATCTTCTCTGGTTATAAACTCTACAAAAATAGGTCTCTTAGGCAAATTTTGCTCTAAAAACAAATCAAACATGCGTAAGACATTAACATGGATACGAGGCATTGCATAGATCAGCAATTTGCAGATTATAATGGATTCAGGTGTGCCATGTAGCCATGGTGTTAGCTAGCCACCCATCATTTTGGACGGGCAGTTCACTCCTGGGACAGGCAAAATTAATGCCTGTGACATATGCTAAACACAGAGGAGAGAGAAAACAGAGAGCGTACCACCAGTCAAAGTCCCCGTGTATTATATACGGTGAGATGAGATCTCGCATATTCATGAGGGCCGATTGTTCGATTGTGCCGTGTCAAACAATCATGGCAGTGCTGCAGAGCGTTGCATGCTTTCGCGATTATGCCATAGACCATGAAAATACACGGTAATTGCGTAGCAGTCTCGCCTGTCGCATTTCATGGAACAATCATCGGATGATGCGGAGACTTTGACGGGTAGTACGGGCTCTGTTTTCTCTCTCCTCTGTGATGCTAAATTCTAAAAATAGTACTTGAATTAGTTCTGTGCAGTCATAACAAGACCAGACTTAATAAATCAAGGCAAAAGCAATAGCTATTTGAACTGACTGAACCCCTAGAAGGGGCAGTGGTCTGGTTTATGTTTTCAGGGTCAAATTTTGACGGGCAGTTTTGGTAAAAATGAAAGGCACTTGTCAAATCCTAGCTAAGACTGTGCACGCAGCACCATTGGGAAGGGGGCACTCAACTTGAACCTTGGTGGATGTGTGCAGCATGCAGTGAAAAACTTTGGGAACTGAGAATTGACTTTCAGTCAAAGTAGAGGCTGAGCTAAAATTTTTTGTTGAACCAAAAGGGGGGAGTGCTTAAGTTTTAAACGGAGAAATTCGGGACAACAAGACGTGATTAATCAAATTAAGTATTTCTTGGCCAAACTGGAACATGCGCGTTGTGTCCATGTAGTGTACTAAGCGTGTAAGCAGTGTAAGGCGCGTGTATACTTTCTTCTGTACCACGCTATATTCGCGTGTGTTTATCACGGAGCCACTAGCATTCACAGTGTTCCAGTTTGGCCAAGAAATACTTAATTTGATTATAGTCTTTTTTAATTTGGTCATCATTTATTTAACAAAACAGCATTTCGGAGGTGTTTCTAGATCGTCATGATGATAGCAGCTTTTCTATGTGGAACTGCTATCAAAATCCCTCTAAAATTCCATGTGCGAGTGTCTCATAGTCTCATATATTTGGGTCAAGTGAAGTATAGACAACCGTTTATTTATGTAGGTTTCCTTGACCAGGCTGTCCAATCTGTATTTTTAAATTTCTATGTAAATATGTATTGTGTTTGGGCCATGGTCTGCAAATTTGGCTAACTATAATCAAATTAAGTAATTCTTGGCCAAACTGGAACACTCTGAACGCTAGTGGCTCCGCGATAAACACACACGAAAATAGCGCGGTACAGAAGAAAGTATACATGCGCCTTACACTGCGTACACGCTTAGTACACTACATGGACGCAACGCGCATGTTCCAGTCTTAGTCTTAATTTGATTATAGCAAATGTGTTAACTAATGCCCCCAGCATACTTTTGCGTTTCCTTCCTTCCTTCCTTCCTATATGGTCATTTTCACGGTAAAGGGTGTAACTTTGGATTTTTAACATTTTAATCCGTAGTGTTCTAATAAAGCCACAGAATTCCATGATTTTTGGCCACATAAGTCATCTAGTTAGCAGCTACCTTGGGTAGCATAATCAGCTTTGGGAGTTACTGCGTTCAGTTTTAGCAGGCTTAAATGTACTTAATATTGCCATTTTGAAAAACTATAAAAAACAGTAACATTTTTGTAAAACCCTGTGTTTTCTTCAGTTAGTTCATGGATAATTTTTTTTTTTTTTTTTGTACAGTCATATGTTCAGTAAACACTGCCACATTAGATTTAATTGTGAACAGCCCTGTATTTTTGAGAACCGGACTTGATATTTGTCGCTTCGAGGCTTCATTTTCCGTTAACAATTGTTAACAAACTTTGTGGGTGTAGCTTTGGTTCATAATTCTTGGTTATTTCTTCACTTCTTCTTGATTCATAACAGTTGTTATCTTAACTTGAAATGGGTAACAAAAATTAGTAGATTTGCAAGCTTTTAAAATTTTTATAAAATCTTGACTTCAAAGAGCCGTTTTTCCGTTAACTTTTTTGAAGCCTCCGAAACAAACTGTTCAGCAAGCTTGTGCAAATATAATTAAAAGAGCTCATCCAATCTATTTATCAAAATGTAGCAAAGTAGATCCTCAAGTCACATGTTTTTAAATCGTGGAGATATCATATCACCGTTTGAAAATGGGACCCAATACAAACTTTCCGTTAACAATTGAAGCCTCCGAAACAAATGAAGCCTCCGAAACAACAATAAGATTAATTATCATCTATCCATATCTAAATTGGTGTGTTTCATACTGATATCTGCATTGTAATTATTACTTGATATGTGCAGAATGTCATAAATTTATAAAAAAATTGACATTATGGTTATATGTTTGAAAAATATACTGATACCCAAAATAGCCTGTTTCGGAGGCTTCACATGCAAAAAACACCATACTTAACAAATGGGTGAAAAAATTAACATGTGATAAATCTACAATATCTGCCGCATAGAATCATTGATTCAATACACACAAGAAAATAACAGCTTAGATGATCCCAACACTGTTGTTTTCAAAAAAACTACTTCTGCAATGTTTAACAATTGAATACCTGAGTGGAAGAAGGGCCCAACTCCATCAAAACTGTTTTTGAGATATAAAGAAAAAACTTAATATTTGGAAAAGTTTTATAGGCAGAACATTTTTATCTTCAGGGGACCTTTAATACATGAACATACAATAGTACATACATTCGAAATTATATATGATGTTTCCATGGCAACGGTACAGGTCTTAATACGAGCTAGAGTTGGGCCCTTCTTCCACTAATATACCACAAGTATCAGTTATGTGTTATAAATAGCTACAGAAATTAGATAATCACCATTAATTGCACAAGTAGAACTCATGTAATAGGTTGGCAAGAAAATTTATTGTAGTGAAAAGCAGATTTCATGGATGAACAAAATTCCTCTTTAACACTATATTTGTGGAAGAAGGGCCCAACTCCATGAAAACCATGATTAAGTGTACGTGGAAGACTATTTGGAGCGTGGATTTTAGCTCATCCTTCACACAAAAGGAAGATCAGTCTGCTGGCAATAAAATGCTGGGTCTAACTCATTTTTTGTAAAAATTGGAGTTGGGCCCTTCTTCCACTCATGTATTCAATTGTTAACATGAAGCCTCCGAAACAAAAAATATGACTTGCTGTGATAATTAAATTTTTGTCACAACTGAAATTCAATACTTAGAAGCAACGCATGAAAATTGGTAATTGTGATATTCTTTACCTATTTTTTTATGTCAACTTGTAGTAGTTAGCCAAATATTTTACTTTTATGATCACCTGTGTTGTTAACTGAAGCCTCCGAAACACAAATCGCTTGAATTGCCAATTCTAAAAAATAACTCCAATTTCTGTGAAACTTTGCTGGGAGGTTCCTTTCATCAAGTAGTATTTGTACATGAAGTTAGACATTCAAATTATTTTAGGAACCCAATTAAAACTTAAAAATGTGTTTAAGGTTGGGAAATTTCCATTGTAAATGACACATGTTAAAAATTTTCAAAACTGCAATTACAAACATATCAAAACATGGTATAAAATTTAACTTATATCTGTTGACTTACTTTGGAATGGGATTTCACATGTATTCCAGCTTTCATGTCATAATTTTCTGAGGTTATGTAAAATAAATTTTTCTTAGATTTTAACCAAAATGTTATGGAAATGTCAAATTTTTATTAGAAATCAAAAGGTTTAAGCCTTGAAACATTATTTTACTGGAATTTAAGTTGCTTCTATGCATGATTTCAGTAAACAGAAACATATTTAAGTGGTTTGAAATTTTGACCCTAAAAATCAAAAGTTACACCCTTTACCGTGAAAATGACCATATACATGTACGTGCATACCTCAAATTGAGTACCGGTATTGTCGCACGGGCTTAACGTGCATAGTTTTTTACCTATGCACGATCCTGGTACCTAGGATTGATTGCAGATATCAGAACCGGGGATGGTCCCCCTTCTCTTTTCGAATAGCTCTGGAGCCTCTGAGTCTGACACTTATAACGTGCACAGGGTTTGACTCTTCCTGTACACGGGACCAACGGCTTTATGTGACTTCCGAATCACGGACGAAGCACATACACTACCTATATCTGCATGTGATAAGCAGTGTATGGGGGCGAGAAGAAATTCCAGTTTCAACCAATGACAATCACATGGAAAAATACACATAATCATGCATAACTCCCAAACATGCAAACGCAAAATTGAAATCAACTGTAATTTTGGGAATAGGCTTATTTCATGGGAAACAGGACGGTTCGCACCCTTTCAATTTCGGACCCGTGCACTTTCGCCCTTTCAATTTCGCACCAGTGCACTTTCGCCTCTTTTTTAAACCGCGGGTAATGTGCTGCTGTTGATTGATGATGCACGATCGATCGCTTCAACTCCCGGCTGTACAGTGGGGTGTTGTATTTGTATAGTATTGGTTGACTTTTGAGTGTTGATTGTCTGTGTTTGCAGTACCGGTACTGGGTCCAGCGTGTACAAAAGCAAATAGTATGTTGATGGACTCTCCGTTCGATTGAATTTAATAGGCCTATATTATTACGATATATTAAATGTGCTTCACTAAAGATTGGTATTCATTATGTTTTTGATTTGTTATTTTGTTTTACTTAGGCCTATTTTATTTTATTTCATTTTATTTTATTTTAAGCCTATTAATTATTTTTATTATATTATTATTATTATTATTATTATTATTATTATATTAATTATTATTATATTATTGTTATTAGAATTATGTTACCTTATTAGTACTTTATAATAGGCTATATAATTTAGTATTCAATTATTTATGGCCTATAAAGTATAAAATTTATATAGGGCCTAATATTGATATGGCCAAAAATATGATGGCTTATAATTTATAATTTTATCCCATCTTTATGTTGCCGAATTGATCTTCTTTGACATGACACTAATGGAAAAAAATATTTAGCAAATTTCTCAAAGACAAATGCGCACAAGCAAAACAAATGCCTGCAGCAGCTTTGCGATAATGCTGTGCCGACTTTCACCACCTTTCTTCACCGCATGAGTATTAGCTGCCACTAGTACGCCGCGGCGCCGGGCGTGACATGGGTTCAATCAACGCAATGGTAGCCTACGGTGACTAGGCAGTAGCACGCATATATTCGTCCCAGAACACACCCGCATCGGATCGATTGCTTGACAAGTCTCCGGCCACGCGCGCCGCGTGATTGTATAAAGTGTGACTCCTTCAACCCATTATGTAATGAATGACTTACGCGAAAGCGCCGGGTATGGTGTGGGTCCAATCAATGGTAGGGTACCGTAAACAGACACGCAAAAGTGCCATATGCATCTTGACGTACGATCGTAAAATATTATTAATCAGGAAAGTTTTCTGTTCGTTTTAATGAGAAATGTAAATAATGAACCAAATGTTTTAACTTTTATGTCTTTTAATGAATGATGTATTTTGTCTGTGTTCTTAATTAATTTAATATATATATTTCTACAAGTGTTACGTAAATTGTATAAAACAAAGAAATGTAAATACTTTTAATGAATTTTGATATATTTGATGTATGATTTTTTTGATGTTTATGCATTTTTATGTTTTAAAAAAATTCTTACATATATATAGGGCTTATGTATAATTCTACAAATTGTTATGTACATGTATATTGTTTTTATGACACAGAGCCCCTGTAATAGCAGATTTATCTGAAAGGTAGCCCTGTATAAATTTGGTTTTAATAAATAACATAAAGTAAATAAACAAATTTGTGGAAAAAATGCTATCCAATTCTGCATTGTAAATGATTGACATTTATGGCCATGCGTCTCAAGGTGGGAACCTCTTTAGGGTGGCGGTGTGACATTTTTCGTGAAAACATGATATGATTATGGTTGTTTTGATATGAAGATGGAGACCTACACCCTTTTAGTTGGTCTCATTTGAAAGCCTGATCTTTTCTCTTTCTTTTGACACTAAAACCAGTCTTCTCCAATGATTCTAATTAATTCTACAGTTAAATAGGCTAACGAGCATGCAGAGTGGCGGTGCTGAGGACACGGTGCTGAGGACACGGTACCATAGAAAGTCTATGGAAAAAGTTCATAAGAATTTGATGACATACTTTTTTTCCCTTTTATGTTGAGTTGAAAACTAACATCCATGATTGTGTATTACCAATTTGATGTCAGTAATTGTAGCAACTAAATAATTATGTACTTTGTGTAATATCAACTCATTAATTAGACGTTAATTAGACTAACGAGCACATTTACAGGCTCGTTCATGCCTTTTCCCATAGGCTGCTATGTAAAACAGTCAATTTTCAGAATTGCCAGTAATTGCTCTAAAAGTGACAAACAAAGATATATTGTATTCTTTTTGGTTTGAAAGGATTATTTATGACTGCAAGTAGTTATATAAAAGTATTTAATCAGCTAATTAGCACTAATTAAACCTTTTGAATAATTAATCAGGTCTAATAATGAAGAAATTTTTTATCACCCTGTATACATAGAAGGAAGCATCGCACCCTATATAAAGTATACATTTTCTGGTGGGCCTTTTCAAGCTCTGTTTGATTTTGTGGTCCTCAGATTGAGAAAATACTCCTGAAAAGAAATAGGCCCTCCCAAACTAAATCACATGTTCATTAAAAAGTTAATTGTTACACCCTGTATATCTTCTGGTACAGACTGAATATGGACTTCAGGTTTGGGTCATTGTAATCTATGTTCTTCATGCATTCCAGCAATGTATACTTTTACATACCTGTAATTGGTACATAAAAGGTAAAACCATTCATTTCAAAAATGATGTTTTCAACTATGAAAACAGTATGTCACGAAAGAGGTTCCCACCTTGAGACGCATGGCCTTATGTGTTCATGATTCATTTTGTTTACTGGCCTGTCAATCACGGACTCATTATGACGATGCTTTATTAACACCACGGCACATCTTATATCTTAATCTGCTAAATATGCCGACAATTTTAAGGCGGGATGTTTGAACTCGAAGATGTCAATAATGTAATATAGCATCTATTTCTTAGATAATAAAGATCGTGTAAAGGAGATGAATTTCTTTCTTTATTTTCCCTTTTTTTCCTTTTTTTTTTTTTCCTTTTTATAGTGCCTTTTTTCTTCTTTTTTTTAATCAAGAAAGTTGCTTTGTCTTTTGAACCCTGTTTTGTTTTTGGATGTTGCTGCACATAATAAACAGTTTTAAACAATCAATTTAGTTCAGTTCATCTTAATTTCTTTGGATTTCGTTTTTTCTTTCCCTTTCTTTCTTTATTTCCTTTCTTTCTTTTTTTCGCTTTGCATGATCAGGCTATAGGGGTCCGGCGCATAAAATGACATCTATCTTAAAGGAGTATTTCGTGATCCTAGTATCATCTTTTTATGAAATTTTTTAGTAGACATGGTAGATATGCTTGAAAAAATCTTATTCCCAAAATTTCAGTTGATTCCGATTTTGCATTATGCGAGTTATGCATGACTATGTGTATTACACTGCTCCATAGGCCACTGTTGTAATTTCGTTCTGGTACACCAGAACGTAATTCAAAATTGACGATATTTTTGCTAGACGAATTAAATCTGCAAGAATTATTTTTTGGACATAAACATTATGTAGCCAGAGGTTTCCAGTGGTATCAAAATCTCAATTTTTTTGAGAAAAGTGAGGGATAATAATAATAATAATAATAATAATAATAATAATAACTTTATTTATACACGGTAAAACATGTTCAATACAATATTGATCTTCCACATGTCCGTGTGGATATTAAAACATTACTAAAATATAAAATATAAAAGTTTGTTAAAAGATAATTATAATGCAAAATGTACATAGACTAATACAATATTTCACTAAGAGACAAAAAATGTATAATAAATGAATATGATAAAAATAATCTGCATTCATCCTTATATCATTGTTATTCTTTTTCTTATTATTATATTATTATTATCATATTATTATCATTATATTAAATAAACTTAGTTTTTATTATTAACATTGTTATTATTATTATTATTATTATTATCATATTATTATTATTATCATCATACGGTATTATATTATTAAATTAACTTTGTTTATATGTTTTGTGTTACTCCCCCATTGGATGTTGTGTCATACTTTCATTGTTTTTAATTTTATCCATTGCTTGTTGACACTTGTATCCTTTTGGATCCATCCTTTGGTCGTCAGTTGGAACACATTTTTACTGTTTTTATACATATTATAATTAATAATTAATAATTAAATATAAATTTATTATTATTATATTTATTATTATTACTATTTTTATCATTGAATTCTAATTATTTCATTATTTTGGGTAAGCCTGCTGCTAAAATATCTGGCCTGTAATATATACTGAGAGAAAAAAATCGTTCCTCTATTTTGTTATAAAATATCCTTTCTTTCCTTCCTTCCCGGTTTATCATGACTTAATAAGTGCATGCCCGACGCCCCAGCACTATAAACATACTACGCCGCACCGCCGGAGTTCAAGCAATCGATCGTGCATCAATCAACAGCAGCACAATACCCGCGGTATAAAAAGGGGCGAAAGTGCACGGGTGCGAAAGAAATAGAAAGGGGCGAAAGTGCACGGTCCGAAATTGAAAGGGTGCGAACCGTCCAGCATTCATTTCATGGATATCTACTGAAAAATGTCATAAAAAGAGGATGACAGGATCACGAAATCCTCCTTTAATTCTGCAAAACAAAAAGAGTTCATGAGTTTTTAATTTTAAGCTTTAACTAAAACATTCATAAAACTCTTGCCATGTAGTATAAAGCTTTCTACCTCTGTAAATTTGTATTTTATTTAAGTGAAAATGTATCCTACATATCTATGACCCATTACCGTATCAAGAAAACGGTGAAATACTGCAAAGATTTTCACATAAAACAGCTCACTCATGTCTCAGCTCATCCTGCATCTCGCGTCATTGGTTACAAAGTTCAAAGGTTGATTAAACCGGAAGTAAATAAAAACAAATCAGCTGGCGGTGTGTTTGATAATTTTAGGCCGAGTTGTTTTCAATCATTTACACGTCATTTTCCTCGTACACCATTCATGAAACAAACTTTAATCGTTGAGGTAAGAAATTTACACAAAAGTGTTTTTTTTTTTCATTTTGACACAACCTCTTGCGTTTGTATCATTTTGATTTTTTGAAGAAAAATCTTGTCTTCAAATTCACCGAATCCAAATTCGACAGTCGTAACATCATGAACATTGCATACATGGATCGAATCCATGGGTTCCTACAGTCACCCATGGAAAACAGGGTACTGAATAGCTGTACACCATGTCCATATTGGCCAAGGGATGGTTTGTTTACATGGCAATAATTCCTTCAGAACAGGCAATACAGATTCCAAACATATAAAACTTACCTCATATCAGTTTTAGTTGCCCCTAATAACTCCAAATTGACATGACAATAGTGTTGGCCGATCCAACCCAAGATCGGATCTGCCGATCTCCGATCTGAAAATTAGCAGATCGGGCCGATCCGATCCCGATTCAGATTCCTTAAATGTTATTCTACAACCAGTACAAGTTCATTCAAGTCGGGCCCCAGTAATGTTAACGGTCAAAGCTTAATTCCCCAAACCTGTAACTATGTAATATGATGACCGTTTTTAGAGGTTTTTCATGTCAATATCAACCCAAATAAAATACCATTTTACACCCCAAGTCTAGACCCCGGTAAAACCCGTGATTTTTTAAGGCAAAATCCGTGAGGTCATTTGACAAAAAAGCGTGATTTCCGTGATGTCACAAATTCCAACCAAAACCGTGAAAACACGTGTGAAAATACCGAATGCGTGACGATCCGTGCCTAAAATAAACATGACTAATTTTCAAAGCGGAAAATTAAGTTGTTTTGCCGACAAGTTTAGATCACCACGTATTTAAAAAAAAAAAAGCTTACATTCTTGCCTCATCATCATGCTTTAAAACGGTTCCATCTGAAGCTGGTAGATAAAACGTAACATTCTGTCTATTTCCAGAAACCCATCTCAAAATAATCCAGTTGAAAGCTTGACATTTGCGTTTTCCAATAAAAATTAATTCCAAAAACTTTCCGTGTCTGTTGATTTTCTGTGTGAATTTATATTTCTTTTAAATGTCAAGTAGCGTGCATCAAGCTAGCTGTTGCGCATGTGCATGAACTTGTTGGATGCGGTCGAAGCAGGATGAGCACGTGGTCCGGTCGCAATCATGAGCTCAACTTTGGCACCGACCGCCCAAACACGCGACATGAGTGCAGACAGCGGCAAATCATAAACAAAAGGGGCACAACTTGGACCGTAATTAACCTGAGAATTGGGTCACGATTGTAAACAAACACTCTACACAGAAGACAGCGGCGAATCATAAACAAAAGGGGGACACAACTTGGACCGTAGTTGACCTGGGAATTGGGTCATGATAAAATGTTATTCAGCCAAGGAATGTTGTGGTTATTGTAAACAAAACATTCTGTACAGAAGCGTGTTATCTTTATTTACATTTTAATTTTTTAATGTGTTCAAACTTCAATATTTATTTTACTTTGTTTGAATTCAGAATATTAAGATAGTACATTCATTCACGATTAAATAAATTGTTAATTGAATTTCTAACAACATTTTTTTACTGATGCTGATCAAATCAAATATACAGTCCCAGCGTTACTCACTCAGTGCCTCCGATTGTCGGAAGTTTAATCATTAATCCATTTCTCTTGATTGTTTTATTCTTCTTTCTTCTCCGCGAATCAACTTTGATTTGCGTGTTTACCAAGTTAGGCGAATCACTGCGCGAATTGATTCGATGACCCTGCAGCTAAATCAGCTCCATCGATATTATAATAATTTATGCATATGACGTATTGGGGAATACCGTGGAATTCCCATCCTGATTGGTTGTGCAGAGTTGTTTACAGAAAGAATTCACGTGTTCGGAGATTAAGAGATGAAATCGTCCGTGTGAAGAGGAATAGCGAGAATGTGGGCGATTCTAAAAATAACATGCCCTCAAATTCACCTTGGGAAACCCGACATTGAAGGGCGCAGGGACTTCACGTGTCGACTGTTAAAGTGTTTACAAATTTTTCCCAGGGACGCACTGTACAGTCGGGAGTGTTGTCACTGAGTGGATAATATTTTGTGGTATGTAGAGGCGAACCACTTATGAACTGCTTTTTGGGGAGTCCCCTGCACACGTCATTAAATCATCGCTGCATGCTTTCACTGTTGAATAAATTTGACCTTGATTGTTTGTTTACATTTTAATTCGGTCTATCAAAGGGTGGATACATACATACATAAAATACAGTATGAAACGACATGATTCTTGCGGTGGTAACAACGTTTTTTGGAAATATATTGGCATTAAATAGTAGTAATGTTACATAAGAAAGTAATGGTAAGCTTAAAGAATTGTTGTGTACTTTTATTACTGTCAAGTTCAGAGATCGGTAAGCTAGATCGGCAGCTGATAGCTCATCTGCCGATTCAGATTCAAGGCCGATGCAGTCCATATCGGCACCGATCTCCGATTCACAGATCGGTATCGGCCAACACTACATGACAATTAATTCTATTTGCTCAATTTCATACCAAAATCAAGGAAAACATGGTTTTGTTATTGCAAAATAACATAAAAATCAGAAAGGTTATATCTGGTCATTTGCAGTAGGCCACTTCAGGTAATCAAAATTGGTCCTTGAATTGCGTGACTCAGTAACTTTCTCCTCATTGACTGTAAGAGTGATAGTGTTGTAAACTTGATTGCATAACATTATGATTGCCAACTGATATCCTTTGTATTTGATTTGTCTGATGATGGTATTAGAACTGTCAGGGATGTGTAAAACATTACACAAAATGTCAACAAAACATGTTACTGCCGAACTCTATGCCTGTATGTGTGTGTCTGAGGGCCGATCTGAGGGCTGATGACACACATTCGATGGGTGTAAACATTACATTGCCATGGATGGTGCAGTACACATACATACTATGTACATTGTTTGTAATACTGGTAATCTATAACAAATTACCGAGTTGCAATACTTTTCGTGATAAAAACTTGAATGGTGGTGATGCAACTGCAAATTTCACTTTTGCAAACCTCGTTCACCGAGTTGCGCTGCATTGCCATAATAATTATTCATGTTCATGTTCACCTCAGCCTCAGCCTGTCAGTGATTAATTTAAAGTCTAAAAATGCTGGGACCTCAAAATAGTGAGCATCAATACTATGTCCACCTAACAACTACATCGCGTCAAACAAAATAAATCTTGCGTCTTGCGGATCAACACGCATAATTTTAAAAAAGCGTATTGTTTAGTTCGCGACATCACGCATCAACAGTAGGGCTGGTATCAACAATTGACCAAATTAAAAAGCTGACGTCAACACATGTTGACAGTCGGGCAATAAACCCAAAAATTGTCCCACAAACCTGGCAAATTTTGAGCCGGGTGCAAAATTCGGCAGAACAAAAACGAAATTGATGAAAATGAAATACCCGTAAAAATTACATCGATAAACACGAGTTCGGATTTATGTCTCCTTCTCTGATTTCGTTTTGGCGCTCGCTAGAATTTAAGGGGGTACTACACCCCTACCCAATTTTGTGCCTATTTTCACAGTTTTCTCCAAAATTATAGCGCATTGGGGACAAGTAAGATACATGTATATTATAGGGGCATGGGCTACAACTACTGTACTGGAAATTTAATTTCAGCACAGACAACAGTTGAGGAGTTACAGTCAAAAATGAGGGAAAACCAATATTTGATCAATAAATCAATAACTACTTGCTTTGAGTTGCTGAATTTTCAGTACAGTAGTTGTAGTCCCCCATAATATACATATCTAACCTGTCCCCAATGTGTTATAAGTTTTTTAGAAAAATGCAAAAATAGGCACAAAATTTGCCAGGGGTGTAGTACCCCCTTAATATTATGCTATTGTATGTTGCGAGTGTAAAGTATAGTTGGTACAGAATCAGATACCGGTACAGGGATACGGTATAAAACATAGTGTGAAAGGTCAAATCGCAAATAAACAGCGTCTGTGATTGGCTCATATTTTACCCATTTCACATAAATACCCAATCAGTGTGCTTGTTTCAATAAATATAATGATGTCATCAGTTGATCATCAGGGACTTATCCTGTAAAAATTGCCAATGTTGTGTGACAGAGAAAATGGCGACTGCCGAGTGAAAGAATTGGATGCTACCACCAGCGTGTGCAATAGATCGAAAAAGTCACAATGAAAATGCTTAAGAAACATGACGAGAACGTCAGGGAATTTGACAATGATGTAAAGAATAAGAGATCCCGAAAATACCTTGGTAAATTTTTGTTAAGAGGATGTTAAAATTTTCGAGCTTTCTTAGCCAAAGTTTTTGTTTACTTTTTGTCGATACATGCAAAGCTGTTGTTGACAATCAGCAAAAGTGCTTTTGTGGACAATTTTGTCAACAAAGCCTTGTCGATACCAGCCCTAATCAACATGCTGCCTCTAAAGTAAGTCTGCGAATAATAAACACGGGAAAATCAAAATGAGTGAGTGAGGAGAGTGCATGGGTGCCATGGGTTGGCGATATTATTTAACAATGCGGGATGCATGTGTGACCATCAAACTTTGCGAACAGGGCAAAAATTCAAATTAATAGCTGTTATAAATTTTTTGAGCATACATGTACATATGTAGGACCTACTTACATGTATACTGACTTAAAAATTGTACATTTTATGTTTCACATTCACAAATATTTTAGCAGTTCATTCACTAGAAGTACTAAAACCATGATACTAGTACAGATAAGAGGCAGAGCGGATAAGAGGAGGAAGAGGGCTTGTGGCGCTAAAGGGGGAACAGTGGAAAGAACGGGAGAGTAGGGGACAACACAGGGGGGCAACAAAGAAGTTGATTAAAATGAATTAAATTAAATGACTGATCAATCAGTAATAAATTAGGGAGTTGGTAAAATTGTTCGCAATAGAAACTTGGAGTAAAAGAGTCGGAGGGTGGTGATGCATTTGTAAAATTGCATTTATTTACGAACCGCGAAAGACGGGTGACCGCTAGGCACTAGTACTATAAAATAGGGAAAAGTTGTACATTTGTATGTGTGTGGGTATGTCCATGAAAAGCTCTGTCAGTTTCTATCCAAATGTCACCAAATTCATATGGTAGATCGAGGATTACTTGAGAACTCTAGCTTCGAATTTGCACACGATACATGTAGTTACGCATTCGATGCTAGAGTGCTTTGCTATCGTGTTTCGGTCGGACAGTGGTGCAAGTATTTGCACCGGAGGTTATTTATTCTGTTAATGTTGAAATTTGGATGAAAGTTCGATGAGTGAACTGTATCTTTTGCGCAAGATTTGCCTATTTTGGACAGTCAAAATTTTCTGAAGTGTAATTCTAGTCAACATTTTTGATGTAATCGCCTGTCGTGATCAGCTGTGTTTATACTGAACTTCCGTTGCTTTACACGGTGTCATGCTTCAGCAAATCCGGCTAGATTTTTGGCTAGACTTCTCGAGTAAATCGAGGAATATACGGGAAGGGCAAGGAATGATAAATAAGGAACTTATATTTCATTTGGTTGAAAACATAAAGCAGCCAGTGCCATACTATCATTATCATGACTATTACTAGCCCTAGAACTCTGGCCATACTAGTATCCGTTATTACTTCTACTCGGGCCAGATAGGCACTTTACATTGAAAAACTTGTTGAGCATGCTTAAACGATCCAGTTCAAAAGTTGAAAGCATGCATTTCAATGCTTGATCGAACTAATAGTACAATCAGCAATGTGTGTCAGGTCGCTATTGTAAAACCCACTAGAGAACACACAATCGTCGGTCATTTCTAAAGATACGAACAGCTTAACGTCTACATGACTATACTACTAACATGTTACTTTCCTATTCGGGGAGGATGCCAATTTTACATCCTTGTCTGTTTACAAACAGAGAGGTAGACAAAAGGCCTGTCAAAACTGTTCTGCTTGTCCAAACATTCAAGTATCAGGAGGATGATTCATGCAACATGAATTGATTATGAACTTTTTGCATAAAAAAGCTTCTATATTTTATTAACCCGAAAGATTAATTTTAAATGTGTAAAAGAGATCAGGAACATGACAACTACACATGAGATCCCCATAACCAAGGTAACAGGGACACCATATCAAGATTCAACCCAGCAAAGCTTTAGAAAAAACCTTTTGAAATTTGCTCCAGTTAGGGACTTTTTTTTGTCCCAAGTTTAGTTCATTTATTTTATTTAATCCTCCTTGAATGCTGTTGGACCTTAATTTTTGATTTTGATCTGAAATAAAATGATGTTTCTTTTATTGTATGTGTTTATATTTACCCTTTTTTAAAACCAGATGGGAATGATACAGAAGATGAAGACAACATTCACTCCAGCTACCCTGCTAGCTGCATCTTTACTTGGTACTTTCTGTGTATGGGCTGACCATTTCATCGCTATCCCAGAAGTCAACAGTGTTTGTACCAGAAGGGCCATGGCAGATAGTTTAACCCATGGAATTGTGGGATTGTTGACATGGGCTATTGTGATGTACAGACTGAGTACATCAAAGAAGAGGTATGCTTTGGAAGTGATGGTTTGTGGGATGGCTGCTAGTGCACTTGATGTGGATCATTTCATAGCTGCTAAGTCATTACATCTCAAGGTAAGCCAATATATTTCATCAGTTTTTGACTGGCATGTAGTTTTCACTGTTTGATTTTAAATTTTGTTGTCTGTCCCTGAAGAAGAGCAGTATATCTGCTCGAAACAGTTGCTTTTACTTGTTCTAATGCACTTTCATATTCCTGTTGATCCATGTTGTTTTTGCAGGTTTAGCACTTCTGTGGGCCTTGGAACTGGTAATTTTTGGCTATCATTGTTACCTACATTTGCTGTTCCCCCATGTAATGTCTAGTCTGTATTTTGTTACCCCACGTCAAGTTGGTGTACCCTGCTCTTTCCATGTGATATGCACATCATGCCTGTGTCACAATTTCACTGCATGTGTATGGACCACTTAAGGGCAGAGTAATGGGAGAGAACATGGACCTTTTCGAGCTTCATTATTTCTGAATTGTATGTCCAAAGTATATAAAACTATACATTTTTGGAAAGGAAATGAGTCAAGGAATCCCATGGTGACGTCAGATTTGTTCAAAAATCTCAAGTTTTTGAAAAAATCACAAAAATTCACTTTTTACCCCAATTTTTTGTGACAACTTTGAAAAAAAATCCGTTCGAGTAAAAAAAATTAAGTTAGCTTTTCATGAAGAAGAGACATGAACTTAGGGAAGGTTTTTTATTTTTTGAAATTCGTCTCTTTTTTGAAATATTGAAAAAAACATGTGAAAAAAGCCATTTTATCACTCTATTAAGCAAAAAAAATTTTGTTTAAAACAAATATTTTGAAAAAATGAAAAAACCTTCCCTAAAGTTTGATGTACTCTAAAGGATAGTGCAAAAAGTTTACCCTTTGCTTGCATATTTTTCGAGTTATCTTGTCACAAAAATCGCGCAATATTGTCAAAAGTGAACTCTGAGAAATTGATGTTTTAGTAAAAAAATGTCAAAATTATGCACAAAACGTCCTTAGATTTTAAAACGGTAAGACTTTCACACTTGTAAAAGCTGTATCTGGTGCATGGTCTAAATATGCATCTTTTTGCACCAATGAATCTATAATCTCTGCTTTCAGTGCGCCAAAATTCAAAATAATTAAAAAATCTAAGTGGCTTTTGACTGCAAATTTTTGTTTTGTTTACACCACATATGCTGGCGTTAACAACATACTGAATGCGCCTTGATTGCGCTGGACATACGCCAGAGAGTTGCGCCACACACGCTGACGCGAATCGCGCATGCGTAATCACAATATTTAGCATTCACGCATTTCTGACTCATTATTTCCGCCAATTTACTAAGCTGTCTTGAGCCATGTGACTTTTTAGAGTTGAAAAGAGTGAAATAAATCAAGCAAAAATACGAATAAATATAAGCAAGTTGTATTTTATCAGTTTCAAGTGAAAGAATACATCTTTGTTTTGATAAATATCAAAAAAATGCAAATTCGGTCGTGGACGAATGTGTCTTCCATTACTCTGGCCTTAAAATAATATTTTGCATGATAGGAACATTTGGAGGTAAAATTTTAATTCAAAAATGAAAAAAAAAACCCGAAAACAAACATTCATTTGACAAATTGCTAGTGAAATTAGTTGTCACCCACTGTTGGCTATCAAACTTTACCTACATTTGCTGCTTTACCCCCCCCCGACCCTGTGTACAATCTAGTCTGTATTTTAATTGTTTCCCCAGATCAAGTTTGTGTCCCTGCTTTTTTCATGTGATATGCACATCATGCCTGTGTCACAATTTCACTGCATGTGTATTAAATATTATGCATGACAGGAACATTTAGAGGGAAAAATTTTAATTTAAAAAAAATGAAAAAAAAAAACAAAAAACTTGATGGTATTCAAACCTTACTGCATGTATGTTATTGCTTTATTTGACAATTCGCAAGTGAAATTAATTGTCACCCACTTTTGTTCGTGGAGTCTGGGCTTGCAAATTATTCTAAATCAGATCAGGATTCAGAATGGCGCTTGTGCTCTATGTGCTCTGAAGTGATCGTAAGTTTGTCTATCTAATTGGAAACAAATGGGCACAGACATCCAAACTTTTAATTGCCCCCCCCCAAAAAAATGACTTACCTCTAGCTACTTTGGCTATCTGACAGGTAATTTGTCACGGCCTGACAGACATATTACATGTAGGTCTAACAAAAATAATGATTTGTTTCATGTAACCCGACCAGTTAGTACTTCACACACCTGGTCCGATTTACAATGTCGCATAATGGCTTATTTATAAGTTATTATGTAAAAAAAGATGCATTTCTAAGATGTTATACATGTACATTTTGTACATCTATCCATATACAAAGTTCGGCAACTTTCAAAATTGCATCTTTTTGTACATAATACGCCATTGTGATGGAACAATGTCTGGCATTGTCATTTACACAGACATGTAAAACAAAATAGGCCACCAATATCTTTTATAAATTTTTTTATTTTCATAAAATAGTTGATGAAATATTTTAATAAGTCTTAGGTTTGAACTTGTGAATTCTTTTATAAGATCTTTACTGGAACTTGTCTCTCTCAAGAGCAGAGAAGCAGAAAAGCTTGTCTAAAAAATTTTTGTTTAAAAAACATATCTATCCTGCAACAACCTGGGCAAAACAAATTCTAAAGAAAAGTAACCAGTCCGCACTGTGTTGGTAGAAACTTAGCAGTCAATTACCTTCTCTCTACCTCATACAACTTACCCGGCCAAGATCTTTGTGCATGCATTATGCAAATGGGGATCACTGCCAAGCCTCAAAATAAGCAGATCTGGACCAGGATTAGTCGAGCCACACATTTGGAAAAAGTAGCTCCTGGTCCTGTGATTATCTAGTGAACCAGGAGTCATTTTTAAAGATCTAAAATTCAACTGTACACATCAAATACAAAACCTGCTTTAACTACCAGGCTCTATTTAAAAAAATGTAGAGCCTGGTTCATATGATTTTGGTGTGGACCAGGAGCCAAAATGTTATGACCATTGGGTAAGTGGCTCCTGGGTGCTTGGTTATTTTGAAGCTTGAACAACTGCTAACTATGGAAAATCAAAGCCCCTGTATGTTGTATATTGGTGATCAAGTTGGCAAATCACAGACAAGAATCTGGGAACAAGGGAGCTCCCATTTTTATGCCTCCACCGCGAGGCATACTGTTTTTGCAATGTCCGTGCTTCCGTGCTTCCGTCCTTCCGTGCTTCCGTCCGGACGCTATATCTCGGGCATGCATAGGCGGATTGACTTCAGATTTTCAGGATAGGTGGGTCATGGTCAAAAACTCTGGCTACTTTTTTTTTTGGGTGAGGTTCAAGGTCATATACTGAGGTTAAAGGTCATTTGAGGTCAGGGGCCCATTTTCCTTATTTACCTCTTTTCTCAGAGACTAGGGGTCGCACGTTCCTCAAACTTGGTGGGTGGGTGCATCTTGACCCCAGGCAGAACAAGTTTGTATTGGTTAGTGCGTCAAGGTCACCTGAGGTCACCCAGGGGTCATCTGAGGTCAAATGAGCAAAAACTGTTGTATGGCCATGACACTTGGTACATACAATCAACATTTAGAGCCAAATTTTTGGAAGGTCATTTTGGGGTCACCCAGGGGTCATCTGAGGTCAAATTAGTAAAAACTGTCGTATGGGCATGAAACTTGGTGGGTACAGTCAACATTTAGAGCGAAATTTTTGAAGGTCATTTTGAGGTCATCCAGGGGTCATCTGAGGTCAAATTAGTAAAAACTAGCATATGGGCATGAAACTTGGTGGGTACAGTCAACATTTAGAGCCAAATTTTTGGGAGGTCATATTGGGGTCATCTGAGGTCAAATTAGTAAAAACTGTCATACGTGCATGAAACTTGGTGGGTACAGTCAACATTTAGAACCAAATATTTGGAAGGTCATTTTGGGGTCATCCGGGGTCACCCAGAGATCATCTGAGGTCAAATTGATACAAACTGCTTTGTATCAACTTTTGAGTGCCACATCGCTCCCTTTGGTGGAGGCATCACGGTCGACGCTGTGCGTCGAAAACCGCGACATCCGAGAACCGCGGTCCATCTAGTTTACCATGTCATATGTAATGAATAGTACTGAATGATACTCATGTACTTGTAAACTGACTTAATAAAGTGAGAGAGTGAAAAATCAAGACTTGTTGAAGATTGAACCCCAGGATTCAGGATTAGTTAGTGGTCTGCTGATTTGGCGCTGTTTACAGTGTAAACATAGAAGCTGGGTTCTGATTTGCTAATTAAATCATGTCATCATCACATCAGCACATCATTTGCCAACTCAGCTGTGTAGAATCATGTGACCCCAACATGACCTACAATCAAAGAAAAAGATAGTTGGCACACTTTGGCAATATGTTGGAACTTTCATTGCTACTCTGAGAGTGCAGTGAAATTAGTACAACTATGTTTGATGAGAAGTACATACCTTCCCTTTCCCCTTCCATCCCCCATTCCCCCTCAACCAATGTTAAGGGGACGGGAGAGCCCAATGTCAAGATTGCTTTCATCAACATTGAATTGGGGGAGAGGGGCAGCGATTTACAGTTATTATGCCAGAGTGTGCCTGCATTAATTTCCTTGATTGTTGTTCTTTTTATGCAAAAACACTGCTGAAGGACCTTGCCAAATATTTTACCAATGCTATCTTCTAAGTTCACAGCTGGTACTTTGTAATAAAGAAATTAGGCAGCCTATATGCTTCATCATAGCTGAGCAAATTTAGAGAAAGCGAGACACAGTCGATTAATTTCCGATCCTCACACATATGATATGAATTGAGATCCATGCCTTTTTTCTTTCATTTTTTAAATCCCAGGATGCACTATCACTCACATCAAGACCACTGCTTCACAGCACAACTCTCATCCTCATAATAGCCATGTTGCTTTATCTATCACTATACCTTACTCCAGTCAAAAATAACATTCGTTACACTGTCCCTCTCTTATTCCTGGCTGCATGGCTGTCCCATCATGTGAGGGATGCAACAAGGCGTGGTCTATGGGTGTGGCCGTATGGGAGTACATCACCAATACCATACAGAATTTACATAGGAATTGTTGCAGTACTACCCTTTCTGTGGAGATTTCTTATTATAACCTGCCAGGGTGAGATGGATAGGAGAGACAATGAAATTGTGTAGTTGCAGGTAAGTTCTAGTGTTACATGCTGTAAACTTAATTAACACCCTCCTTAAGCTGGTACTACACCCCTTGTTAAATTTGTGACTATTTTTGCATTTTTCTCAAAAAATAATAACACACTGGTTACAAAAGTATGTATTATATGGGCAAGGAATCCAGTTACTATACTGGAATTTCAGTGACTCAAGATAAGCGGTTTTTGAAAAGTGAGTTACTGTAATTATTACATACATAAAATAGGCTTTCATTTACTGAAAACACCAAAGGTCTAGCATACTTGGTTCTGAAGTTCTGAAGTTTTTTAATGTCTATTTGCTTATGTATTTTATTGTTTTTTAATCCATATTTAATCCCTTTATCTCATTCTCAGTTTCAAATTTGCAGCCTTTAGCCCCCCCCCATGGACCAGATCGTGTCACATATAATGAACCACTTGTCTTGAATCGCTGAAATTTCAGTGAAGTAATTAGATTCTTTGCCCCTATAATATACATAACTTTTGTTACCAGTGTACAGGGTGTCTCAATAAAAATAGGCCATGTGGATTGGGGGATATAACTTAAAATTTCGGCAGTAAAATCAAACCTTTTTTGTAGATTCAAGAACCATGACGTTTCTTCTTTAAAATGGTGCACAAACCATCAAAATCTGTTCACGCATCACTGAGATAATTAGGATTATACAAATGTACCCATTTTTGGGGCGTTCCAATGGGGCAATACACATAATGTGCTGCATTGTAGTTTAGGATGAGAAATACATGAAGCAAACTCTCAGTTTTAAAACCAACAACCAACCTTTCTCTCAATAAATGTTTTCACACCTTTCTCTTTGTGGTAATATACAAATATACCTTCTAAAATATAGTTTATACATTTCTCAAGCAACAACAGAGTCATTAAGTCAGTTAAGTTTCATTGTGTATACATGCGTGAATAGAAAGAAGGGTTTTTTTAATCACGGAATCGCGCTTAGCATGCTTAGGGGGTCAAAAACAACTAATTGATGCGTTTAGAAATCATTTTAATGATCCAGGTATTTTGCAAAGCGTGTTTCCTCGACCGATTTGCATCAGGACTATCACTCAAACATAAATATTGGAAAATAAAGGCTGTAATCTTTTACAATCCTGTATTGGAGGTACTTTCTAGATAAAAATCATGTTAAAATGTGCTAAATTCCTGTATACATGGGTGTTATTGCTCAAAATGGCAAATCCTGTTTAGGCTATGTCACATATCAACTAACGTTTTTGGCCCCCAAACGCCATTTGTAAGATTCATTCTTGGAAAAGAAGCTTTTTTTTCTGTGTATACTAAGAAACCCCCATGCCCTGTTGTTTCTTAAGAAATGTTTGATATACTTTCACATATTGTTAACCATATGTGAAAGGTGTGAAAAACATTCTTTGAGAGATTAATGGATTGGTTGATTTTTTTAAACTCGTACCCAGCAAGACAGACTGAGAGTTTACTTCATTTCTTTTTGTCCATTCTAAACTCAAATGCAGTACATTAGTGTTTAATGTGTATTGCCCCCATTGGAACGGTCCAAAAATGGGTGTATTTGTATAATTCCAATTATCTCAGTGATGCGTGAACGGATTTTGATGACTAGTGCACCATTTTAAAGAAGAAATGTCATGGTTTTTGAATCTTTAAAAAAGTTTTGATTTTACTGCTGACATTTTAAGTTAAGTACCCCAAGCCACAGGGCCTATTTTTATTGAGACACCCTGTATAGTTATTTTTTGAGAAAAATGCAAAATTAGTCACAAAATTTATCAGGGGGTGTAGTACCACCATTAATGTAATTCCATGTAAAAGACGCACTTCTCGCACGAGAAATTTCAATTTGAATTTATTTTTGGCGAAGAAAATTAATTAGATCATTCATTCAAGCCCCAAAAATAATTTGGAAAAATGCGAACATCATTTCATATTTGTAACTAAAGAAAGTGAATAAGCCTACTTCAATTCACTTTGATAGGAGTAGAATTAATAATTATACCAAAGCAAGTTTGACCTACATTTCATTTGATACAGCTCATCAGTAAATTACTAAATTAGCATATTTTGTAATGTTAACAATACAAGAAACACGTCGCACACTGCCTTCTCGACCATATGTTTTTAAGTTAGGCGGGCAGCCTAACTTATTTCTTTCTTAAAGCCATATTATAACATTTGCTGAGGAGGACGCCCTCACTGATTTTTTTAAATTCACTTTTTTACACGATTATATTGTACTTTATTAAACCAATATACCCTGCAAAATTCAAGACTCTAGGTGCTGTAGTTTTGTCAAAATCCGAGATTTTGAATAAAGCGCCGGAACCGGCGTCTTATTATTACGATGGAATTATTAGTCGAACGCATACGATGTTCATAACACACAGTACACACGGCGTGGGGGACGGTGATCTACACAACAAAGGGTCGTACCATAACACGGCCGAAGGAGTGGTGCGTATTATTGGCGACATCTGCGCTGGTAGTAAATTCCAATTTACTTTGCTTTGCCGTAGTTGTTCGGCTCAAAAAATAAAAGGGGATATATCTGACAGTAAAAACTAACATTTTATGTCAAAGAATTGCTAATCTATTTTGTATGATAATGTTATAATATTGCTTTAAGTTAGGCGGGCAGCCTAACTTATTTCTTTCTTGCCATTTCTTCTTTCTTTCTCACAATTTGCTACTACCGCCACATCCTTGATCGGATTTCGACCAAACTCAGTCACAAGCAGTATTGGGTAGCTGGCTACAAAAGTTATGGGTTGTTTAACGTCAGAGGTCATCCAAGGGGTCACAGGGGTCAAAAAAGGTCATTTCAACCGAGAATGCTCCAATTGAGCTGAAATTTATATGCAATGATCCTTATGACATTCTATACATGCTTCAAATATTTTAAAATTAATTGAAGGTCATTAAAGGGGTCAAAAGTCAAGTTTTTTGAAAATGCTCCAATTGAGCTGAAATTTAAATGCAATGATCCTTATGACATTTTAAACATTTTAAAAAATTGTTTGAAATCCATTTAAGGTCATTAAGGGGTCATAAAGGGGTCAAAAGTCAAGTTTTTCAAAATGCTCCAATTAAGCTGAAATTTAAATGCAATGATCCTTATGACATTCTAAACATTTTAAAAATATTTTTAAATTCATTTAAGGTCATTAAGGGGCAATAAAGGGGTCAAAGGTCAAGTTTTCAAAATGCTTCAATTGAGCTGAAATTTAAATGCAACAATCCTTATGACATTCTTAACATGTTTTAAAAATTTAAAAATTCATTTAAGGTCATTAAGGGGTCATACAGAGGTCAAAGGTCAAGTTTTCAAAATACCAGTTTCCACGATCAAGGTAGGCCTATAACGGCAATTAACGAAACAGTCTTATTAAAATTAATACTATCCAGTACAGTGTTGCTGCTTGATCAGATCTACGCAATTATAAAATCCGCCTAACTTACCTCGTGCCCTTGCAAAGGGCACAGTTGCTCTAGTTTCTTCTTCTTTCTTCTCACAATTTGCTACTACTTCCACATCCTTGATCGGATTTCGACCAAACTCAGTCACAAGCAGTATTGGGTAGCTGGCTACAAAAAGTATGGGTTGTTTAACATCAGAGGTCGTCCAAGGGGTCACAGGGGTCAAAAAAGGTCATTTTAATCGAGAATGCTCCGATTGAGCTGAAATTTAAATGCAATGATCCTTATGACATTCTAAACATGTTTAAAATATTTTAAAATTTATTTAAGGTCATTAAGGGGTCATAAAGGGGTCAAAGATCAAGTTTGTCAAAATGCTCCAATTGAGCTGAAATTTAAATGCAATGATCCTTATGACATTCTAAACATTTTAAAAATATTTTTAAATTCATTTATTGTCATTAAGGGGTCCTGAAGGGGTCAAAGGTCAAGATTTCCAAAATGCTCCAATTGAGCTGAAATTTAAACGCAATGAGCCTTATGACATTCTAAACATTTAAAAAGTATTTTAAAATTCATTTAAGATCATTAAGGGGTCATAAAGGTGTCAAAGGTCAAGATTTTCAAAATGCTCCAACTGAGCTGAAATTTAAACGCGATGATCCTTATAACATTCTTAACATTTTAAAAATATTTAAAAATTCATTTAAGGTCATAAAGGGGTCATAAAGGGGTCAAAGATCAAGTTTTTCAAAATGCTCCAATTGAGCTGAAATTTAAATGCAATGATCCTTATGACATTCTAAACATTTTAAATATATTTTTTAATTCATTTATTGTCATTAAGGGGTCCTGAAGGGGTCATAGGTTAAGATTTCCAAAATGTCCCAATTGAGCTGAAATTTAAACGCAATGAGCCTTATGACATTCTAAACATTTAAAAAATATTTTAAAATTCATTTAAGATCATTAAGGGGTCATAAAGGTGTCAAAGGTCAAGATTTTCAAAATGCTCCAATTGAGCTGAAATTTAAACTTGATGATCCTTATAACATTCTTAACATTTTTAAAATATTAAAAAATTCATTTAAGGTCATAAAGGGGTCAAAGGTCAAGTTTATCAAAATTCTCCAATTGAGCTAAAATTTAAATGCAATGATCCTTATGACATTCTTAACATATTGTAAACATTTTAAAAATTCATTTAAGGTCATTAAGGGGGCCATACAGAGGTCAAAGGTCACGTTTTCAAAATACCAGCTTTCCCTATATTAAAATGGCAATTAATGAAACAGTCTTATTAAAATTAATCTTATCCAGCACAGTATTGCTGCTTGATCAGATCGTCACAATCATCCGCCTAACTTACCTCGTGCCCTTGCAAAGGGCACAGTTGCTCTAGTTTTGTTTGTTTTTTGGGTTGGCCCTTTTATTGTTTTATTTTTACTTGTCCAATTTACAATTTACTGCTCCTATTTAGGCACTTTTTGTACAATTATTATTTCAGTGCCTTTCTACTTTTTTGTCTTCGATAAGTCAAAAACGATCCTGGGATCTTTGTACAGGTATATTGATAATAATCATATGGAACTACATATCATATGGATTCCCCCTCTCATATTCTTTCTCTCTCTCTGCTTCCCCTCCCTCCTCTCTCTTTCCCTCTTACTTTTCCTCTCTCTCCCTCCTCTTTCGTTTTTCCCTGCACTGGGGTGGCAGGGGTCCAAATAGGCAATTTTTGTCCCGGGGCAATTGCCTCCCTTGCCCCCTCTCTCCCTTTCAGGTACGCCACTGGTAATATTTCTAGTCTAACTTGCATTTTGCTTTACATTTTAACATTATATGGGTTAAATCTCTTAATCTGGGCATCAAGTGTCATTGGCTTCAATAGCACTTGATGAATAGAAAAATGCTGAACTGATCCCCTCAATTGAAGCCCTAACCGCTCAAATACAAACAGGTTTTTCTTTGTATTTCTTTATTTTAACATTCTTGACTCTCCTAAAGTACAAAATTTCCACTCCCTCAAATAAATTACTTTCCCCACTGGTAATACGCAATATATCTTTATATAACATTATATTGGCCTACATGATGGTACGCATGCATGTAATGTAAAAAAAAAAACCTGTTGTGTCCTTTTGTCATGGTATATGCCAGTGATTTGTTTTCATACATGTACAGAAACAAAATAAGTTTAATAAAACAGAAGAATCTGTTGAAATCTGTTGAAATACAGCTTGAGTCATTAAACATATTAAATATGTGAAAATTGCAATGTAAATAATAATCTGGGTATTACTATGGTTAGTATGTCTGTGTATTACCATGGTTACGTCCATAGCATTATATACAACAATGTACATTCAATTTCATCATGCATCATTGGTGCGTGAATTTCAGGCCTTCATCAGAATCAGATCCCAGAATAACTGCATAAACTATACAATTATTTATAATCATTGACTCATGAAGTCATGGACACAATAGAAGACAGAAAGTTTACCACTTGCACAAGGTATAAATTTTGAGACTGCTTGGCAGTGGGCCAAAGTCAGAGCTGTATTCAATATGTGACCAAACTTGAGTAATTGAGGCTTTTGTCTGTAATTGTAATTATATAAATGAAATAAGGAAACAAATCCATCACAGGGTTGTATTATTGGGTATGTTCAGCTTACGTATACATACATATATGACACGATCTGGTCCATGGAGGCCAAAAAGGGCTAAAAAATAGGGAGGAAAAAACATATAAATTATACATAAGAAAATAGACATTGCAAACCTTCATAACTTTGGAACCAAGTCTGCTAGACCTTTGGTGTTTTCAATATTATTAGTATATATAGATTTCAGGTTCATTTTTTTTCTTCCATATCTTCTTGATTTCAAAATCATTTACAAGCTCTTTTTATTATAATGCCATTCAGGATTGGGCCAACTTACCAAGTGCAATCAAATCAATTTCTGATAAACCAAGTTTCAAAAAGTCTGTAAAAACTCATCTTTTTTAAAACCAAATTTAGTTTCTAATGATTTTAATCATGTTTAAATACTTTTTTTTTACTTTTAATATTCACTTGTATATATATATATATATTTATTTGTATGTTTTTCTGTTTATTATGCCTTTTGCCCTTCTATGTATAAAGGACCCCTTCGGAAATAAGCCTTTGGGCTTAAAGGGCTATCCTGTGATATATCCTTGCTTTGTTTTTTATGTGTATTATATGTTATTTATCTTAATGCATTTTATATCTATTTACCTTGTATTGTTGTATATGTGCAATATGGAGATACCGAATCAAATCAAATCAAATCAAAATACTTTACTCTTTTTTCTACTCTAAAAAGTACATAGTTCAAGACAGCTACAGCAAAGTGATGGTATAATGACTCAAGAATGAGTGAATGCGAAATATTGGGATTATAAGTGCAATTTATTTGGCCTAGTAAGGGGCAAAAATGCGTGTAATGGCCAATGCAGTCGAGTCGTCACCATGTTGTAACCCAGCGAATGTCATGTAATTAAAACGAAGTCAAAATACCAATAAAATTTTCACCTTATTTTGCATTTGATCCTCCAGAAGCATATTGTGTATTCATTGGTGGCTAATTCCAAAGAGATGACCATGCACCAAATGTTTGAAATATCAGTATGTTTTATACTTAATTTTGACACTCCTTACTAAAGCACATAAATTTTCCCTATGTTCACTTATGACAATAAAGATATTTGTGGCAAGATAACTTGAAAATATACAAGCAAAAGGTAAACTTTTTGCCCGATCGGTTTGAACATATCAAGGTCTAGGGAACATTTTCTAATTTTTTCAAAATACCTTTTTGACAAAAAAAACGTACAATCATTATGTTCATTTTTGCTGATATAGTGATGACAAAATAAATAGGGTTTTTTGTTTACTTGCTTTTTGTCAAAATCTCAACAAAGGAGACAAATTTCCAAAAATCAAAAAAAGTTCCCTAATTCTTTGCTTTTTTTATGAAAATCAAATTGAAAAAAAAAATCTAATACAAACTAATTTTCCTTTATGTTGTCACAACAAATTTGTAGTAAAAACATGTTTTTAAAATCTGACTTAACATGTTATAATTTAATTTCTAACTTTGAAACATTAACTTAAAGGAGTATTTCGTGATCCTAGCATCCTCTATTTATGTTATTTTTCACTAGATATCCACGAAAAAAACCTATTCCCAAAATTTCAGTTGATTCCGATTTTGCGTTCGCGAGTTATGTGTGATTATGTGTATTACACTGTTCCATAGACAATGCGTTGTAATTTCGTTCTGGTGCACCAGAACGAAATTCAAATTTCACGATATCTTTGCTGAACGAATTAATCTGCAAGAAATATTTTGTACATAAACAATATGTAGCCAGAGGTTTCCAGTGATATAAAAATCTCAACTTTTTTTGAGAAAAGTGGGGGATGAGGCTGTGGATCACGAAATGCCCTTTTAAAAAGCAATAATTTAGTTAGAAAAGACGTCTATTTACTTTCCCCTTAAGGGGGTACTACACCCCTGCCCAATTTTGTGCCTATTTTTGCATTTTTCTCAAAAAATTATAGCGCATTGGGGACAAGTGGCTCATTCTTGTATTATGGGGTCCAATGGTGTGACATACAGTCAAATTTTCAAAATTGAATATTAATGTCAAAAGTTAGCTTAAGGGGTGGGTTTGGAATGGCAGGTTGGTCAGGGGTGAAAAACAGATTGTCGCCTTTTTGGCAAGAAGACATGTGTATTCATAATGTACAGTAAAAAAAACAACAGAGTAATACCTCAAAGTATCTTTTTTGGGCCAAATCTATAAATCCCGGTCATGAGGCACCCCCCTCTGTTGTTAAAAATGACATGCGTTTGTTTATCATCGCTCGGCAACTGTCGCTAGAGAAATTGATTGACAGACACGCAAATGATTGACAGCATATATTAGCATAATCATGATAATGGGGTCAAACACACCTCCGACACACCCTTGCTTTTGGACCAATCAGAATTGGCGATTCCCGAATGTTTGTACAGGCTCGAAGTTTACACGTCACACATCATGGCAGCCGTAAATGCTGGTCGAAGAAATGTCCGGAGACAAAATATCAACGTAAAAGGCAGATTGTAATAGAGGCCATGCGAGAAATAGGGTAAGTTTATGGGGGAAGAGATACACATGTATCCTCCTTTCTATTTTCTCAACATTGAAACCCCTATACAAATGTTTAAGTTTAAGCTTAATAATTTAACAATGACAATGTGCATTCCACATGACATACGCATACGATACGGGACCTGAGTCTGAGATACATTTTTGTAGTGTGTGATGATAAAATGGGTCACCATTTAATATGTTTTTTTTTTTCGGGGGGGGCAACAAAGCAGTCTTCCTACTACAGATAAGACAATTATATTTGATATATTTTAAAGTGTATTTTGTTCTCCTAGCATCCTCTTTTTATGACATTTTTTCCTTAGATATATCCACAAACAAATTCCAAAATGATTCTGATTTAGCATTTGAGAGTTATGCATGATTATGTGTATTACACTGCTCCATCATGTCCGTAAACAATGTTTTGTAATTTCGTTCTGGTGTATCAGAGCGTAATTCAAATTTCACGATATTTTTGGTAATGAAATTAATTTGTAAGTAATTTTGTGTACCGTACATATATTAGATCAACATGACATATGTTTTTCTCTTTTATCCCTAGGATGCACATGTTGGAGAAGTCGATGATTATTTTGGATACACGGCTATTATTTTGGATTTGCTTCGGGCCATGTTTCATTTGAACATTGTGGGGGAGTTTGTTTCCTTTATTCTGCCAGGTCGTTGTTGGGCCATCATACCATGATTTTAACACTGATGATTTAATTTGTGACCTAGCAGGTTTTTCTTCCATTACAATGAATTAAATTATCTTCATAGACTTATGTCATAATTTCTGTATGATTTAATTTTATTCACATGTCCTTGTTGGGTGTGTACGTTAGGGTGCATACGTAGCCCTCATAGTTACCAATTAACTTCTACCTAGTCTTAAAATATTCCATTGGTTAAAAAAATCCCCCCTATGAAATTTAAACGAAATTGAAAGTCGTTTAGGGGTCCCACGGGGAGCCCAAAGTTTGGAATCTTCTTCCTTACCTATGTTCATAAGGCAGCTATTTGTAAATGCTTCATTAATGTATTGCAGATGCAATAGCTGCCTTCTCTGTTATTTGTATTGATGCTGTGAGTTCATTAGTTATCACTTGTTGAAATAGAATAAAAGGAAAATACATAAAGCAGCTTTTTTTGGCTATTTTGTACAAAATAATAGCTGCCACATGTATTTTAATATGTTTCATGGGAAAAGTGTGTGATTTTAGGCCTATAATTTGTATTTTTCACACATATAAGTGCTGTTCATGAAGTTTTGATTTCCTGTTCATTTCTCTGAAAGTTAGCATGGTATTTGATGGAAGCAACAGAGTCTAGCATGTGACAGCAGCCTGTGTGACCATTCAGCAACACATAGGCGTGCACTCCTGTGGTCAGGTTGTGCAGGCATCACATTGGTGAAATTATACTGTTCAATGACTTAAAGATTGAGGTCTCAAAGTTGCCTGATGTTTCTCTTTTATTGCGATTTCGCAAGTACTTTGAATTACTGCCATAAAAGAGTGATCGGCGTCTTTACTTAGTTGAACCTTTCCCCATACAGAAAGCACTCGGAAGATGATAGAAGCTTGGCATGCTTGGAGACTTTGGAGAGCTAGTGCTTAACCCCAAATTAGGCCTTCAAAAGATGATCATCAAGAGTTTGTGGAATATGTCTTCTATTTTTAGGTGGCAAGGACAAAGTGAACTTGAGGCAACCCAGAGCCCCGCCCCGAGCACTGCACAAAGCATGTTTGATGGCCAAGCTTCTATGATGCCATAAAGATCTGTCTGCTGGAATCTCCAACTTCCCCAAGGAATAATTACAAGAAGACAACAATTGAGAGTCAGGGACTTATTTGCTACCCTTATCTATAGCAGCTTGTGGTGGTTTACATGCAAGTCTGCTGTCAATGCACCATGGAATGACTTGAAACTGTACCACTGTCTGTTAATGTATGAGGCCGTAGATCCTGTGGTTTCAAGAAGTGAAATCAGAGCTTTCCAAAGGCATCTCTGCACCTCAATGCAGAGATGGTACCACGTGCACTCTTCAGTAGTGTTGTACCGAAAGAGGAGAAACAAGCACTAGCTGACAGACTCTTGGCTGTTAGGCCTCAGGAAGTAATGCATACACCAAGGTCCGTATGCACAAAAGAGTTAGACCAGGTCTAAAGTTAGACCTGGTCTAAGCAGAATTTGGTTCCACCAGGAATGGACCTTTACTCTTATTTCCTTCCGAAAGTAGCTAGCAAATTTTAAAGATTTAAATGCAAAGTTCAAAAATAATACAAAAGAACTTAAGAAAATGTAAAGGAAACTGCCCTTTTTCCTGGTATTAAATTCCACTTAGACCAGGTCTAACTTTAGACCTGGTCTAACTCTTTTATGCATACGGACCCAAGTGATCATTATGGTACTGGGTTTGGGTAGCCCAAATTTCCCAAATGCATAGACCAGTGTACTACCCTTGCTGATCTAGTCAACTAAGATTCATGGTTCACAAAAGGTTACAAGTTTTACAAAATAGACCATGAGTTTCTCACAGAGAATGTTAAAAGCTGGCCTAACTTTCACTGCATACCAAGCATCTGCTCATAATGTTGATACTTTGAATGTGATAAACAAGACTTATGTCAAACCTTCAGAAGCGGAAATCTGAAGAGAAATACATGTATGACATTAAAATATCAAACATGCAAAAGCAAGCAGTCAACCAGGTATTTAAAGCTTCTTTTTTAAGTTAGTGTTCAGCAGCATATAGTTAGTACCATTTCTGACATTGTTCTGCTTTTGGGCGTAAAGTTCTGTGACTTCAGCATAAATTCATGTAGCCGTTTTGCCATATATCACTGTGTACATGAAGCTTCAGTGAAATATAGCATAAGGCAGCTATTGGTAACTATGTACTTTATATTGCCCAAAGCTGCTCTGCATTTAATTTTGTGAATTAGGACTCTGAAAAACTCTCAGAAACTATGGACAAGGTAGTTATGCAGAATGAATCATAAAGCAGCTATCATTTTCTACATAAATATATTGCATTCCAAATAGCTGCCTTTTGCATTTAGTGCTACAGTAGCAAAATACTTTTGAGCGGCCCGTGGGACCCCTAGACAATGATCGATTTCAACCAAATTTCACATGAGGGGTTCTTTTAGGAAGTGGAACACTATAGGGGTAGGTAGAAGTTCAATGCTTACATTTTTGAAAATTAGGGGGCTACGTATGCACCCTAGTGTACGTCCATATCAAAACTGCTACATCAAGGCTGCTACATGTGTCTCATTTCACATAATGGCTAGGAATAAATACCAGACTCATCTCCAAAATGGAGGTCACTTCAAATCATCCCAAATCACATGGTTAAGGAATAAAGAGAACATTCCTAAACCATGTAACTTGGGGATGATTTGAAGTGACCTCCACTTATCAAGTAAGTCAAAAGTGGTAAGAGATATGACGGCAAAAAACATTACTGGACCACAGTTTATTGTAAAATGTTTTTGGTTTTATTTACACACATGTTACAGTGAACAAATTGTTACAATATACAACATTGTATTTCAGTAATTGGTATCATATTAATAATAAAGTACTTTTTTAACATGTAGTCCGGCTGCAAGCCATTGCTTCATCAGATGGTTTTTAGTTTTTAGTTTTCAATTCACCATAGACTTTAACAAAATCTGACCAGCTTTTAATTTTCACCCTTGTAAAACTTTCACCTTGGATATCTTAAATTGGTTGACAATTTACCACCCCTCAAAATCTGTTTTGGCAACCCCCATAGAATTATAACAACAAAGACAAAAATTTTTATTTGCAAAAACAACCTATACACCTTTAAGTAATTTACCACTTTGTTGTCGTTGGTGGCGGTTTGCTTGGCTAACTATAATTAACTGAAAGCGAGGCTAAAGATTTCAAATGAGACTGGGTACATATGTAGTACAAGTACAATAGAAGTATGTGTTTAGCATCTTCCTAATTTTAATTTGTATAATTAATTAGGGTTAATTTCTTGACAACATTAAATGAACTCTAATAGCCTTTAATTACTTTTGCAGATTAAAATGAGCAAAATGCTAAACGTACAATTTTCCTTGTACTACACATACCAAGTGTACCTACATAGTCCTTATGTAATTTGTATGTAACTTACATCTTTAGCCTTCCTTTCAGTTTTCTGCTTCATGAACTCCATCCTAATTGGAATTAGCACCGGAGTTGGCATAGCCAAATGTCGCCAACAGCAGCAAAGTGGTCAATTACGAAAAGGGTGAATACATTGCTCTGCCACGGACTAATGGGCTATTCCACTTGAAATTCATGTTACCCATGTGGAACATTTTTGAAATATCACAGGGGCAGAATGTTTTCAAATGTAACTTGTCAGGCTTAATCATTTGCAAACTCATACTTCCCCTGTATTATGGCTATATCTTCCACAACTGGAGTGGGTATTACAAATTTATGGAAGTTACCCAATTGTTGATTCTATTCCAAACTCATACTCCATCTGTGGAAGACTACCTAAATCTTCCACAGGGGTAGTGTGGATTTTAAATGGAATAACCGAATATGTCATCAAAATGTGATATACAAAATTAGAATTAGAACTAATCTATAAGCAATCCTTAATTGAAGTTCTTCTTTCAAAGTAACAACTGATTAAATGAAACATGTTCAACTGTATCAAATTTCAACTGTATATAACTATGTATATAAATATCCCAATAGGCCTAGGCAATGTAACAATTATTCATCATCCCATAGCAAAGATATACGATATGGCCCAATTTGGATTCTTTGCATTAAATGAGCGTAACTTTCGATGGACTATGCTAAAATGAGAATGATACATAACATGACAGTAATTGCCATAAAGGGACGGGCATGCAGGGTCACTGTAAATGGGAATTTGTATACATGGTTTTGCATTGTATCAAAAGTAATGCTGCTAAGCACATACAAGTATACATTTTCAACAAGAAAATACTCTAGTGCTGGCAATATACATAATATCTCCACAGGGAAAACAAATTGGCATAGAAAATCAAAAGTAGGGGTTTTCTCAAACAACTGCTCATTTCGGAAAATGACTAGTTTTTTGAGAAAAGTCTCAGATTTGATTTTCCATGCAAATTTGTCCATGTAGGGTAGATATTCTGTATTTTGCACACACTATTACCTTATGAAATTTGTATGACATTTATCTTCAGGCCTACTCATTGATGGTTTCCTACTGATATTTATTATTGGATTTTACATTTACAAGCTGTAATTCCAAAGTTAAAGCCTGAAATTATTTCCTTTCAACATTTTGTCCAGGGATGCTAAAACGGAATGCTTTTATGCACTAAGTAATGACTGCACAAAAGTAATCCTTCAAATTCATGTCATTATTCTTGTTCATGATTCCCACACACTTCATAAATAGAATTGATCACAACTTGAATTCCCTCCTGTGGTTAGTCTCTGTCAATGAAGAGACCAGGTCAGTAGGATATCATTATAATGTAGAGGCAGTATATGACCCAGATGGGTCAATGAGTGACATAAATTCTCCTTGTGTGGTGTTTTTGGGCGTGAGCCCGGGGCGTGAGCCAATGTGTGCATTGCTTTTCAAATGTCGGTTGAAAAAAAGAGGTGAAAGCAGTGCAACTTAATAGTTTGTAATCAAATAATTAACACAACTCCTACATGTAGAGTACAACACAACTACTCATAATACTTATGGTGTATTGTAAAACTGTTCTGGGTATCAGTGTGAATAAAATTATGTTTATACATGTACATTACAGTGTATTTTCTTTAGAGTACCATATTACCGGTAGTTCATATTCCTGATGATACATTTTCAAATATCTTCATAATAATTATTTTTATTGCCGCATTACATTATGTGATGGTGCTTGCTAAACACCTCTACCCTGCAGTCCTGCACTCTAATGAAATGGGGTGATACTAAGTCATAAAGTAATAGAGGATAGTTTGGTACATGGATTTTCAATCTACTTCAGCAAGGTTGTGTCCTGTATATCGAACAACGTGCATAAAGAAACAGTCATGAACAATATTAGACTGTGACACATTTCAGTGGTCCCAACACAGAGTGCCGTACATGAAGGACAAAATAAACTGGCCTCAAAAAGAAACTTATAATTTTATACAAGGTCATATCTTAAAATCCTCTCCATAAAAATGAACAAAAATTGCACACAGGATTACTTCAATACTCTACTCTAAACACTGGTCAGTAACCAAACAGTTGTCCAATTGACACAACAGCAAAATACACTGACATGGAACATCTTCCTGGACCAAATTCGCAGCCCAACAGATTTTCTATGAAAATAAGAATTTCATAGTCTTATTTTTATGGACATAATTGTGTACAACGATATCAAAATGATGCAATTGTCAGCTGCTGCACCAGCCTGCACGCAGTCTTGTTTCTTTATAATAGTTAGGAATAAATTACCAGACTCATCTGAAGTGGAGATAACTTCAAATCATCGCCAAACTCACATTGAAATGGAAAATGGCTCCAAAAGAGCAATACAGCTCTGCAACACTTTCATTCATTCATACATAAAACCATTCCTTCATTCACTTGTTCAGTCAATACTCAAAGAAAAATTCTTCATTCATTGAAGAAGTAATAAATGAATGACATAGCAAGTGAATGAATGAGTGAGTAAATTAATAAATGAATGAATGAATGAAAGTACCAAAGAATTATGGACTAAAAGCAAGTAAGAATTTGCAAATAAAATGTTATGACATTTGAAAATAACCTTTGATTGCTTCTGTTGCAAGGTTGGAGAATGATCAGAAGACACTCTTGGACTGAATTTGTGTAGGGATGGGATGATTTTCACCTTAGGATTGATTGAAATCAAATCTGAAAACTATATGTAGCTGCTCAAATCACCTGCAGATTAAGTAGCTCTAATGAATTATGCAGAATGAACATAATTATATTTCTCTTGTTAGATGTGAAGTAATGTCAAATGTTACAGATGTAAACTGTCTGCATTGAATTATCATTAGGAATGGAAGATGTTATTTCAGCAAGTCATAAATTCCTCACCAGGAGCTGAACATATCGGCATGGAAGATCGGCAGCATTCACCCTAGGCTACTTAATCTGTCAATGACCTTATTTGCTGCATGTATATAATGCACAAGTTTTCCAAGTACACCTATATAAAGTATTCACCCAGTTTTATAAGCTGCCAATGTTCACAAGTTGTTCATGCACTACAACAAACATCCAATACCTTTTGTTACAGGATGCGTTTTCTTGAATTTGACACCTGAGATCTGCATCCAGAAAGTTGGTTATTATCCAAATCAAAAGTGACACTTGATAAGATTCCCAATAGCATATCACAGCAAAGCTATTCTGGGTAAAATGATTACATGCATGCATGATGTAGACCCACTTTCTGTTGTATAATTAGAGGCTAATAACTGTGCATGGGTTATTTGGAGGGCATTGTAACAAATCTAAACATTTTGCCTTTGGAACCGAGGAATATCCCGAGGGGCACATCCCCGAAGGGTATTCCGAGTTGCAAACCAAAATGTTTAGATTTGTCACAATCCCTCCTAACAACTAATGCGCAGTTATCAACCCATAATTGATAATTTGCTGAAGCATCCTTTTGGATTTGGACAATAACAGGCTTTGGGGAGAGATCTCCTTTGCATCCTGCTCAATTTCATAAATGGTATGTAAAATTATGTAGACATCTTCTGTATCTAAATTTACTTTGGCGACTGAGGAAGAGTTGTTTATCGTAGGTGTAGAAGAGAATAAGCGGGGTCACTTTGCTTTAAAAATTGACATTATTATGGTGCTATAAATTACATATTTCTTAACAAGCAAACCATCATGATTTTCAATGTGCTGACAGGAAAATTGGCAGACACATTATGGGACATTTCAATGCAAGTGAAAGACAATATCACTAGAAACCCATAATGACGAGAAACTACCCATTTTTGGGGAGAAATGGTGAGGCTAGGCGAGAAAGGGCCAGGATTTAAAAATGTGAGGAATGGAGACGTTAAGATAACTAAGTCTTGCTCAGATCATGGGCAAGGTTGGCAAGGAAAGGTGAGAAAGAGGCAGGTAAGGCAAGGTACAAGCAGACCTTCAACAGACATTTTGTCTAGAATACGTCGCAATTAACACCCATTGTTATCATGTTGACTCAATTGGTCATAACCAATTTATTACACTCAACCAGAAAGCCCAGGAAGATTATGACCAATTGAGTCAACATGATAACAATGGTGTTAATTGGGTGCTACTTAAATTCCAGATAAAATGTCTGTGGCAGGTTTGGATGTGCTGGATGTACCCCCCCCCCCCCCTTTCCTTGCCATTTCCTGCATTTCTCCCCAAACTTGACCAGGATCTAAGCAAGACTTAGTTATCTTAAACTTGTCATTCCTCACCTTTTTTAACAGGCTACCCTGCCTTTCCTCACCATTTCTCGCCAAAATGGGTACTTTCTTGCCTTTGTGGGTTTCTATTGATAAGAGCAGCAGAAATTTAAGCATTACAGGACTTACCATGACCTTTCATTGGGGCCCGCATGTGCGGCATGTTGGCATCTTGCGTGGTCGCTTAGATGTAGAGCCAACATGATAGCCACCAGACAAGTAGTGCCGGGAAGTAGTGGCTATGGTCCGAATGTCGGAAAGCGTGAGCGGTTCGCTCTAAACGCTTCATGACACGCTTTCTCTTATTTGTCAGTAATGCTTTGGCTTGAGCTGCTCTTATCCTGAGTTTGTCTTTACTTGCTAAAGTATGCTGGGAAGAAGTAATACACTCATTTCCTACTACCTCTGCCATAACTCGTTACCTGCATCTAGCCAACCAACATTAAAAGAAATAGTTGACAGCACATTGCTGTCCGAATCTGTGTTGCAGAGCTGTATTGCCATTTTCCAGAGCAAGCTGTTGTAGGACTCATTGGCATTCTGTGTCAGACACTAACTGCAATGCGATAGTAAGTCAACATCAGATAGGTCCTGTTGAAAAATACAAAGTTTCACATTCCATTATCAAGTAATGTCCATAATGTGTGATCAATTTGCGAATCATGTTTAATATCAATACTGTCAACATTATTAACATTCACTTGTTGCGATGAAGGTAATTTGTGTTGTGGTGATGAGCGCTATAAGCTGCACTGAAGGTTATGATGAATACATCGCATAAATATTTTTGATATACAATCCTTTCTTGGTATATACTGCAAAAGATTATTAGTGCTGTTAATAGTCACACATCAATTGAGATACAGAATATTGAAACTTTCACTCCATTTAAAGATTATTTATAAACTTTGCTTCAGTGCTGTGCTGAAATGAATGGGAGATATGTTGTAATGATCTTACAGAAGATGCCTACATTGTAAATGAAAAGGAAATTTGATTTAGTTACTCGGTGCTGTGGTGAAGCTACAAAGTTGCACTATCACATATATATTCTTACATCATATATGGGCTTCATTACTGCTACCATGGCTGGTGTAAATGGATCATCCACTGGTTCAGAGTTGTTAGTACCACTAATCTCATCTTTCTTAAAATTGCACCAGGTGTCATTTCTTGTCGGGCAGTAACTGTGGTCCCCAGCATAGTGATACAGGCCAGCCATGGTTTCTGCTGACGCTGCTTCAGGATTCCCTTTGTTGGTCCTCAAAGCCTTGCCATAAAATCCTTGCAGCAAATCTACTTTTTACGGTGGAGGCGACCCTTCTCGTCCAATGTCTTCCCGTCGGCAAGTTTCACTCCTTTCACCACACAAAAGAAAAGGAATCAATGAAATCAGCTCGCTTTATGTAATAAATTGAGGTTTTATCTTATTTACATCTGTTTTATGATGTGTCCTGTCGAAATTTAATGACGTTAAAACCCACATATGATAAGCTTTTACACTAGTATAAAACTGTATGATACTCCATGAGGTGGTTATTGCTACGTGATCCTATGGCTGTGGAGCAGGCGACTACAGGATTCCTCTATGCACAGCCATCATTGTCAAGTCCGACTCTCGTCTCCAGCTATTATACTGTCCTCTGATGGATGACCAGTGAAAAGGTTAAATACAAACTTTAATTATTAATACCTTTTTCTTCTCTACAAGCTTTCTGAGTCTGCATCCCATCCTCTTCTGTATGTGGCCGACACATTCCTCTTGAATGGTTGTAACATCTGGCCCATATGGCTGCTCCTGTGTAATTCTTGAAAATGAAGAAGAATCACCATCCCCTACATAAGTTGTGTATCTCAGTCCAAGAGTGTCTTCTGATCTGTAAAATCAGTTTCAAATTAACATCTATGTGAATACACAATATAAAATATAGGATGGAGTACCATCAAATTCCATCAATACAAAAGTTAATCACTTTGTGCATTGCAAGTTGACAACAGCAGAGTGTACAACACACATTTTGACCCCAAACTGACATCACTGAAATTAAAAGAAGAAACAAATGATGTACACATCATACAGAAAAATCGAAACAAATGGTGCTTGAGAAATAAATTCATGATTGGTAATAACCTGTTAAACAACCGAGAAATGTAATTGTAAATTGTAACCAACACAGATGAACTTTCATGCTAGTAACCGAGAAATGCCTTCTGCCTCCATTGCCCGGCTAGATCCATCGAAGTAAATAAAATTGAGCAAGGCTTTGAACATACCCCATTTGAGCCCCCGACAGTAGCGTACCTGTGTGTGATACATACAAGACTGTGTATCTGTATGGAGCAGTGACTCTCTCTGCAGATGCACTGCTTTTAATCTGTCTCGAGAATGTCAAATGGACAATACATGATTTTACTCTCGCTTGGAACACTTTTGCTGATGGTGTGCAGTCTACACACAGAAAAGTAACTTGCGGTGAGGACCGTCATACAACATACTGAAATGTTTTGTTGCTAATATTTCAGTCTCCATAACAAGTTGTACATTGTATTGCAAAGTTAAAATGACACTGAAGATTTGCACTGTATTGCAAATTAATAGCAATGCACATGGTGTTCTAAGTTATAGTTGTAAATTAATATGAAATCAGTTCTGTCTTAGTGTCTTTTAATGTTGAAGAAATCTTCAGCATTTCAATAGCATGCTTACCTTGGTTTCTGCACGAATAGTGGTGGGTGTGGATCTGCTGGAAACACCTTCATGTGATGGTGGCTGATTCTGCAATTATAAGTTGAATTCATTGTTATTAAATGTATTCCCAATTTCAGTTGGCACTTTACAATATTTACAACATAAAAAAATTTTGGTGGGTATGTTCCCCGAGAATTTTGAAGTGGTGGGTCTTTATGAGCTGAGGCGTGGTAAAGGGGGAGTCTTTTGGACCTGTTAACAGTCAAAACAGGCGCCAGAGCAAGCAAGCGGGGACAGGGTGGAAGAATTCCATGGGCCCCGGGGTTCAGGGGCCCGAGCACAAAAGCGAAAATTAAATAAGAACTGATAATGGAGAGCAGGGTCAGATTTTTATACCATTGGGCCTGATGGGCCCGGGTCCAGGGCCCCTAAAATTTGGGGGCCCCAGAATTGCCACATGCATCTTTCTTTTAACCTCAATAACGGCATGTTTTCTGGTCAAAATAGCGCAAAATTGTTAAATTGTCCATGCTTCACAAGCATTCAAATAGCAGAATTCATGTTGATCTTGGGCCAAAATAGTCTGAAATTGAATTGAACAAAATATGATAGTCCCCTTTAGCTAAACCAAAACTTGGCCACTGACTTGAGTGCACATGCTTTCCTCGCGGTGCGTTTGGGGGCCTCCAAATTTTGGCCTGGCCCAGGGCCCCCATAAGGTAGGCTAAATCTCGCCTGGTTAAAAGGGCCCGTACTGCTCCTTGTCCATGGCCCCTGTACAGGCCTGAATTTACATCCTAATCACCTTGCCTGCTGACAGTTTATTATAGCCCATGGAAAGGACATGTATGGAGAGTTTGCATATTTTCTCGGTCATCCAAGAAATGTGACTGATCTGAAACTCAAATCATGTGGACAAATCAGGGGATGTGTGTGTACAATAAATAATAAATTATCAAACAATGATGACAGTCACATGAAGTATGACCATGCTGGCTTTACCTTTTTGGAGACACTGGGCCAGGCCAAAATTTGGAGGCCCAAACTCACCGTAAGGAAGGATATGCACTCAAGTGGACAAGTTTGGTTTAGGTATATATAAGATCGATAATGGCAGCGGAACCATTACAATTTAGAGATAGACATGCATAGATTTAACCAGGATATTTGCACCAGAAGAGCACACAAATGAAGTGAAATTTGCTATGGGCCAGTGCCCAAGAAGCACTCAAAATTGTGCAATTTGCCCTATTTTGGCCAAAAACATGGTGTTTTGGGGCTACAAAGCAAGATCCATAACTCAATTGTAGAGGCCCCAAATTATGGGGCCATGGAACAAGGTCCATGGGTAATACCCAAAATGTGTCTTTACCTTGCTAGTATTCCTCTTCTCTGGAACAAACCCACTGCTTGTTGATGGTTCATTTTCCATTCTAGCTGACTTGATGATGTGGCATATTCAGAGAAAAATATAAGATAAATAACAGAATTAAATATGTACTAGACCAGTTGAATGTAAAGAAAAATAAGTCAATAATTATGTATGAGATAAGAAACCAAACACAAGATGCAATCCACATGCCAACATTGACAAGTTTAGATTTGTGACTGAAAACCAGTGAATATGAAACTGAATGACTATGGTACATAGTACAGCGTCAAGCACCCTATGTTACTTTGAACATAGCCTCTCAAATTATGTCATTGCAGATAATTCAGTCCTGAAATAGTTTTCAAGCCTTGCAATAACATTAGAATGGATTCTGAATAAATGGGCCTTGATTGTAACATAATATATGGTTGTTCTGTTGGTGTACTTTTACCCACTGGTGTGATTATAACTGGATCATCAGGTTTTACATAACATTTGTAAGTGCAGGGATTGACCTTTTTTCGTTCCCATTAATAACTGCAAGTTCTACTTGCGATGCCCCCCCCAAAAAAAAAGAACTGTTTTTTTTAAATATGGGTTGTTGAAGGACATTTGAAGTAGGGTCAGTTGGGATTATTGTGGTATTTTTGATGAAATTTCTTTCCTGAAGGCTAAATATGACCCTATAATATCACCGAAAGAGTATTTGTCAAAAGTCAACGTCAAAATCAATAAATGTTAGCCCCAAAATGGCTTATTTGACCTGATTTTAGGCAAAACTTGGTAAAACCAAACATTTTCCCAGAACGTAAAATCTGGGTTGGTCACTCCCGTAAAACCGAGGGGGTTTTTCATTGCCTACTGGAATCTGATGCGTCCGGCTGATGCGACTTATCATTTTGTGCAACAAAGGTTTGAAATAAAATATTATTCAAAATCTGACCAATTCTAATTTTTTAACTTACATTCTTCTCAGTTGCTCCTCACTGCAGTGCTATGGGATAACGCAAAAGATGACACGCTGAAAAGGATTGGAAAGATTTGGCATTAATAAAAGTGCAAACTTCCCTGACCCCTATTTTAGCACCAAAAATTTAATTACCCACTACCACCGATACACCTTACCCTCTAAACAGGCAAAAAATTGAACTGAAATCAGTTAAATTATTTGAAATAAAATAAACACACTATCTGTAGTCATCTTGTGACTCAATGCCTACATTTTGGTCATCAAACATGTGATGACCCTCCTATATTTCTGTCCAAATATTTATAAGCAGTCAAGTTAGCTCAATCGATAAGGCGTTCGACTATGGTGCGAGAGGTTATGGGTTCGAACCCTGACGGTGATTAGTTTGCTCTTGTGGAAAAATTGAGTTAGCTTGAAATTCCCTGGACAAGGAACTCACTGCTTATTGTCTCGTTGTAACCCGTCGAAACTCGGGAGCTGATCCTGGTTGCGAAGGTTATTTGTGGAATGTCTAGGGTGTGCGCTCGTGAAGCTGCAAAGTCCCTGAGTTGTTAAAATGGTTATGGAATGATGTGGGGCCGTAGTGGTCAGTGACAACCTGTAAAGTGTGCTGAGGCTTGTGGATCAACGTCTAGGCGTTGTGCCTGTGCGTAGCACACTATAAATCACTACACTTTTTTTAACCCCCTCCAGTATATTTGGGAGTGGGGACCCACCCCTTCCAAAGAAAATGCCAGCCCCCACCCCCAGCTAGGTTGACAGCGAAATATAAATACTAATAGGACTCAGCTTTCAATGCTTGTTGTGAGTTTAATTAATATTAAGCTATACACTTCTCGATAATAATTATATACTGATGCCTGCTAACTACTACAGTCTACTACATGATCATTCGGACATTCAATCAAATTCAACTAGTATGCATATTAAGGGGGTACTACACCCCTGGCCAAATTTTTGCCTATTTTTGCATTTTTCTCAAAAATTAAAAGCGCATTGGTGACAAGTAAGATATGTATATTTAAGGGGCAAGGACTACAACTACTGTACTGAAAATTCAGCAACTCAAAGCAAGTAGTTATTGATTTATTGATCAAATATTGGTTTTCCTCATTTTTGACTGTAACTTCGATATCTGTTATCTGTGCTGAAATAAAATTTCCAGTGCAGTAGTTGTAGTCCTTGCCCCTATAATATACATATCCTACTTGTCCCCAATGCGCTATAATTTGAAAGAAAATGCAAAATAAGCACAAATTCAAGAGGGGTGTAGTACCCCTTAAATACGCAATGATGCATGCCACTGCACTGCAGTGTACATGCATCTGCAAACATTTTATGTATCAGCAGTTTATTCAACACGTATGATATGTACTATACTAGTTCCAGTAACTGTAACTCGTCGTACCTAGAGTTACAGGGCACTCTATTCTTATCTTTTGCACAAATAAGAAACATCACAATATGTGGGCTCCTTTTGGGCTCTCAGGATGTAGCTGAGGAACTCTCTCAAGGACAGTTTGAGCATGCACTGATGATTTTAATCCCATTGTACCAGGGTGAGGTGAGGTTGAGGTGATTGATCTACATTGATCTCATCTTTTGGGTGAATTCAAAGTTGGCAAAACCTGCAATCTTCATGGGAGTAATTTACCCAGTGGGCACAGGTTAGGATTTCGACGTTGAATTAACGTTGATACAACGTCGAAGTTTCAACCTAACCTGATTTCAACCTGATTTCAACCTAGACGTTAGTTGAAATCGGGTTGAAATTTCAACGTTGATACAACGTTGAAATTTCAACCTGATTTCAACTAACCTCTAGGTTGAAATCGGGTTGAAATCAGGTTGAAGTCCATCAGGTTGAGGTCCATTTGCAAATACAACGTGATTTCAACCTGATTTCAACGTCGAAATTGATTTCGACGTTGAAATTTCAACGTGATTTCAACGTCAGTTGTGCCCTCTGGGTTACTTAGTGCAAAAGTGGTCAAAATATTGCTCTGAAAAATGTCTTGATTTTCATGATTTGGATTTATCATATTGAGCAGCATTCTACTTGTGATCTTTCTACACTGTGTAGAGAGGGTCTACAGCATCTCTGAGGTAAAACTGACAAATACAAGGAATATTTCTTGATGCTTGAAGTTTGCATTTCTTAAACGTACAGTGCATCCCTATGTACCGCTGCAAGACTTCAGGTCCGTATATGTCATTATGTTTATGATAAAGACTGAAGTCTTGCTGGCAGGACTAGTACTATACTACATCATACATGTATTGACAACTGACTGGTTCATTGATTAGCATATTCAAAATTTGTAGTTACTACAAAGTACAACTGCTTCATAACAGGCTAGCAGTGCAAAATTCGGCACACATGAGATCAAGTTTGGTGGTTTTAGGTCGGTCTGATTTTTTAGGGCAAAACTGAACTTCAGTCTTCAGTCTTCAGTGCGGTGATCCCTTTGCAGCTAGACAATTCTTAATTTATAGTTCATATTGTTAGCTATTGTTTTTCTTACCTTAAAAGTTACTTTGAGCTTGTAAATATTATAACCCACGACGCGATGACTTTACATGTATTTACTTTGGCAGCTTAGGCTTACCGAGTACTGTGGTAGGAACAGGCACATCTGTGTGAGGGCGCTATTTATTTTACTTGATAATAAAGCCCTATGTAAATCTGTGCCATTTTGTGCCACTGAAAACACCATTTTTGAAGAAAATGATTAATAAAACCAAAATGAATCGTTTTCAGATGCTCTAGTTTGCATTGACAACAGATTCAATGCTTTAGGAAGCAGAATGCAACATTGACTTCACTTTTGATTATTTTTTTCTGTGAGATATGCCTTGGTGAAAATCACCGTTTTGGTCAAAAAAGGGGTCAAAAAGGGGCATTTTTGGGAAAAAATTCTATTTTGACCCAAAATTCATCTTCTGACAAAAGGGAAACATGGTTTGACAAAAACTTTCATCCTTTTCACATAACAATTCCAGTTTACTTATTTGCTGGGAGAAAGCAATTTTTTGTTATCACTTGGGAAAAATCATTGTTTTGGCCTAAAATGGGCCCAAAATGGCCGAAAAATGGCAAAATTTGACCAAAATTAGCACAAAAATCACATTTTTACCACCTTAAAAATTGAATTTTCATACAAAATTTCACAGATGTGTTGGAAATGATAACATACATAATATTCAACAAAATTTAGATAAAATTACAATGAAAACAAAAAATTGACAGGGGGGCACAAAAATTATCAAGTCCCCCATGCACTCCTATGGGAAGTCTTATCAGAGAAAATGGCCCAATGTGCCGACAGTAATTTCGTCATAACTTCACTTAGCAATACAGTAGAAGATTGGTTTTGGTGTCAAATTGTTTCTGAGAAGTTCTCTCTTCCAATAAACAACAATTCATGTTAATAGAATTAATTTGAAATTTTTATGCCTGTCCCTAACTGTGGCGATCAGCTGTTCCACTTTCAATAATTTACATATTAGCAGGTCAACTAATTTCAATATGAATAGTATTAATGATCCGCCCATTAAATGGCTATAAATCAAGAGTATATCATGAAAATGGTAGTTTTTAAGATTTATACGTATCAGAAGTCAAATAAAATAATAATGAAAACAAAATGAAAGGTAACAAATAAGAAATATGAAAATAAAAACGGGAAATTGTGAATAGCTCCGCCTCTTTGTCACGCCCATTTTGGGCACGTTTCCATGTCGTTACTTCCGGTAGCTCGCACAATTTATAGTTTTATAAAGCGAACCAATTATGAATGACATCTCATGATGTGACGTTGTGTTCCCATTGTTCATTGCCTGGGAGCATGCGTACTCATGGTGCTCTTTTTTTTTCATTTAGGGCCTGTGCTTTGTAAAGTCCACCACAGTAAAATAAACCATGATGACAGTGTCAGTGGTTGTATGTACAGTTTGTACACACCAGTCCCTTGTCGATCTAGACCTGGTCGCACCGGAGTCGCGAGAAAAAGCGACGTTTCATCGTCATCCCCTAGGTCAATTACAGTTTCATCGTTTGTAATGTTGGTTCACAATGTGAACTTAATGTGAACCGAACTTAGTCTTTATAGTTGATGTTGTATTTCAAGTATTTTTTCGGATTTTTCCACTGAATGACATGTGTTTGTGAGGTGTCAGGACGTTTCGCCCCACACCAGTACATACCACTACCAGTTCGCCTCAATACACGTACATACCGCGACCAGTTCGCCCCAATACACGTACATACCACGACAAGTTCGCCCCAATTGACTCACTGTGTAAACTGTAAAGTGCCGTGAATGCAGTGCATGCGGTCATATGGCCAATCAATACAACTTCCAATTGTTTGCATTTATATTCATGTATTATGGAATAATCAATACGACCTATTCATATAATAATAATTAAAGGGGCATTTCGCGATCCACAGCCTCATCCCCCCACTTATCTCAAAAAAAGTTGAGATTTTTATATCACTGGAACACTCTGGCTACATAATGTTTATGTACAAAATATCTCTTGCAGATTAATTCGTTTTGCAAAGATATCGTGAAATTTGAATTTCGTTCTGGTGCACCAGAACGAAATTACAACGTATTGTCTATGGAGCAGTGTAATACACATAATCATGCATAACTCGCAAACGCAAAATCGGAATCAACTGAAATTTTGGGAATAGGCTTTTTTCGTGGATATGTACTGAAAAATGTCATAAAAAGAGGATGCTAGGATCACGAAATCCTCCTTTAATACGGTTTTATAGTAAAAATTATAGTATTATTATTATTTTCTTATGATAACAATAAAAAATAACTATCATTTTAATATTATTAATAGTACTAGTATATATTAATCATATCTTAATTATTATTATATTATTGAATCACTTTACATTGTGTTGTTTAATTTGTTTATTTACTGTAGGCCTATGTCTTTGTAAACAAATTTGACGGTGTTCTATGAATTTTATGCCAATAAAATGTATTTTTGTATTTTATGAATTTGTCATGTTTTTACAATCCATTGTTCGTAACTAATACAATTTGTATTTTCAGTAGACAGTATGCAGTGCTGTTTTTAAATAAATGTTGAGTATTTGTAACAATTTGGCTGGTGATATATATAAACGTGTAATGCTATGAATTTGTTTAGAAACCCTTGTGATTCAGCCCCGAGATTCAGTTGAGCTGACTATGTTTATGTTATGAAAACATTTTATTTTTGATCATGTACTTTTCCATCCATATGGGTTTTTGTTACTTATCTATTTTATCGAGTATGTTTACGTTTTTACGACCCCGAGAATTACGGGCCGTGTTTTGAAATTGTGACGTAGGCCTATGGGGAGGCACGCGAAGAAGAAAAAGTTGGGATTTTGTTTGCAAAACTGATTAAAGCCCAGTAGGCCTATTAAAGGAGTGTTTCGTGATCCTAGCAATCTCTTTTTATGACATTATTCAGTAGATATCCACGAAAAAAGCCTATTCCCAAAATTTCAGTTGATTCCGATTTTGCGTTTGCGAGTTATGCACGATTATGTGTATTACACTGCTCCATAGACAATGCGTTGTAATTTCGTTCTGGTGCACCAGAACGAAATTCAAATTTCACGATATCTTTGCAAAACGAATTAATCTGCAAGAAATATTTTGTACATAAACATTATGTAGCCAGAGGTTTCCAGTGATATAAAAATCTCAACTTTTTTGAGAAAAGTGGGGATGAGGCTGTGGATCACGAAATGCCCCTTTAATACGATTTCGGTCAAATTTTAATTTGGTTATCCTTTGGCAAAATATTATTAGTAACGAGCTCCTTTACCCACATCCAAAGACCCGTCCTTCTTTTTTTCACGCAAAAGGCAAATTTTTGCTCCCAAGATCATTTTGTGGGAAAAGTCCTATATGTTCAGATCTGCAGGCAGCCAAAAGATTTAATGGTGTCTTGCAGTGCATGCAGCATGCGTTTGAACGTACATACATTATTATATATCATCATGCATGGTACTGTATACTTTTAATGTAGGAGTGGGATTTTGACGCTCTAGGCATATAACGTTTAACAATCACACCCCTCCACACCCTGCCCCACCCACACGCCCCCACATACTGAAGCTCACCTTCATTCAGCAGTATAAACACACTGAAATACTAGAAGAATTGAGCGCGGAAATAAAAAATGTCACTTTTGCGCACATAAATCTGAATTCTTTCTCCAATAATTCAAAATGGAAAATCTTTCCCAAATAATTTTGTTTCTTTGCTTGGTTAGCTATTCTCTATACAACCACACCCGGTATACCCCCCCACACACACAACACACATCGTCATGATCGGTCACCCATATAGGCCTACTCAAACTTGAAATTTGGCGCAGAAATGGAAAATCACTTTGACACTTTGACAAATGTTATTGAAATCTAAAACCAAAGAAAACAACAAGATATTTATTTTAATTTAAGACCAGAGGAAAAAGCTGAACTTCTGGTATGGAAGAATGGAGTTTCCAACATTAGGCCTACTCATGATATTAAATGGTGTCTTCCATGCATGCAGCATGTATTATAGACATTGTTATATCTTCATGCATGGTAATGTATCCGGTAATGTATAGGCTACTTTTCATGCAAGAATGGGATTTCTGACGTTGCAGGCATACTAATTACCTTTTAAAAACAACTATTTTTATACACCCCTCCACCCCAAGTTACACAACGCACACCTTCATGAACAGTATTGAACAGAATAAAAGAATTGAGCGCGGAATTGGAAAATGTTACTTTTGCGCGCATAGATCCGAATGTGTTTTCTTTCCGCTATAATTCGAAATGGAAAATATTTCCCATTTAATTCTTTTACAACATAATATAGGCTAAAGCCACGATTTCTCCATGTTACGAAATTAAAATTCCGTGTTACAAATTGGACGATTTCCGTGATTTTCCGTTTTCCAATAATTATAAAGCACTGAAAATTTAAAACAAACATGTTTTATAAGTGTATTTTGTATTACCCTTTACTGTAGTAGGCCTAGAATTAATGCTAAAATGGGTTGTTTAATGGTTGATTACTGCCAAATAATCACTTTTCTTTGTTTTATTTTGCAAATCAACACAACAGTTAGACATTTTACACAGTTTTTTACAATTTTGTGGCATTTTCAAATTTCCGTGGGCAAACCCCGATTTCCGTGAATGTTTCCGTTTTTCCGTATCACGGAGAAATCGTGGCTTTAATATAGGCCTAATACAATATTTCACACAAGAGATATTCAATTTATTTATTCTCTGAGAACAAACTTTTTCTTTTACTTTAAAAATGTAAAAAAAGGGCGATAGCCTATTTAATGTTTAAAAATGTCAAAGCTTACATTGAACTCTGCCAAATTAATTATGTTTTTAAGATATTGGAGCTACCATGGGTAAAAAAGCCAATTAATGGAACAATTTTGTGTAACGTGTTTAGGTGCTGTGCAATAATTATGAGCCCCCTGGGGTAAAATTTCCAAACGGCTCACCAAAATCGCTTGCCCCCCCCCTCTCGGCTCGCCAAAAATCGCTTGCCCCCCCCCCTCTCGGCTCGCCAAAATTCTTTACCCCCCCTTGAACATGTCAAATTTTGGGATCCCAAATTGCAAACCTTAAATGGTCTAGATGCATGTTGCGAGCCCAGCGAGCAGGACAATTTGCATTTTTAAGCGTTTCCGTACTGTTTTCCTAAGCCTTTTAGAGCGTTTTATTAAAAAGGCGCCCCATGAATTCGTGCCAAAAATTGCTTGCCCCTCTCAGCTTGCCAAAATTGCGGTCATTGGTATTTCGGGGCAAAATTGTGATATAAAATTGGATCGATTGAGCCCATTGGTCGAGCATGGTACCAAGATTTTCAAACGCCGCGGCGTTTACTCAGAACAGCAATTTTGCGTATTCGGCACTCTGTCGTGTTCATAACGATATAATCATGATATTCCGGGAATAATTATGCCAGCTATGTATTAGCGTATGATATAAATCAATAAAATAAGGCCGACATTTGTATATTAACATCATCGAGTTAAAACATCCCGCCTTAAAATTGTTGGCATATTGAGAGGATTAGGACACATCGTACAATGTAAGATGTCCCGTGGTGTTTAAATCAATCATAATTAGTCTGTGATTGACAGGCAAGTTGCAGAAATTAAGAACAAAATGAATCATGATAACTGTCAATTACAATGTACAATATATGTGAAACATTATAAAATTATGATTATATAATTAAAATAATAGCATTTCAATTAAAGATATATATAATAATAAGTTATTGTAAAGAGTTGTAACGCGCATATCAAGCTATATGAGGATGAATATATAATTATCTGAGACTATATATATATATCTTTGATTATTTTAGAACATCACAGTTTAGAATGACCAGAAAACTTTCCTGACAGTTGTTACTATAATAATATTTGGCAAAGAATAACCAAATTAAAATTTGACAGAAATCGTATTAATACTGGACTTTAACCAGTTTTGCAAACAAAATCATTGCATTTTTCTTCTTTGTGGCACTACCTCCGGGTCTTAATCAAATTGAGAGCATACTAGGCCTACTTGTCAAGCAATCGATCGTACATCAGTGTGTAAGGCACACGGCCGCGGGCCCGGGGGACTTGTCAAGCAAGGTACGCCGTCGGTGTGTTCTGGCACTTTTGCGTGCTTTGGTCACGGTACCATTGATTGAACCAGGATTGAACACATATCACACCCGGCGTTTTCGCGGAAGTGGCAGCAAATATCCGCCGCTTACAAGCGGTGCAAAAAGCGGGCAAAAGTCAGTGCACAGCCCGGGTGCACAGCACGGAACCCACAAAACATCTCAAAGCTGCTGCTGGCGTTTGTTTTGCTAGTTGTACGCAAAATTGCCAAATATATTTTTTTCAGTCCTTTTAATAGTTTCATTATGTCAAAGAAGATCTTCTCTGATTTAATATGTTTATAGGACTGCAAGTTTTGAAAGTTTTGAACATCTCAAACTTATTTTAACTGGGTTTGAGTCGGTAAAATAAAATACACAAAACTCGCAAGAGTAAGAGTTTTTTGTTGTTTTTATTTTCTTTTATATAATGTTTTGTTTTGCCATATATTATATAAATTATTACACTGGCGATTTATAAGTAATTTACATCATGTTTAACACTACTAGTACTATGCACGCTACGGCAACGTTATACACGGTGAGTCAATTGGGGCGAACTGGTCGTGGTATGTACGTGTATTGGGGCGAACTGGTCGTGGTATGTAATGTGTATTGGGTGAACTTTTTTGGGGCGAATAGTAATAGGTTTCGGGGTGAGACGTCTCGCATTCGTTTGTGAGATAATCAGATATGGGGTGTTGGACTCAACTTTTGCAGGAAAAACCTGAAATAATCAACACAAGATGATAATCGTGAGTATAAATACAACCCATAGAGCAAAGCATGTCTTAGCTTTGAAACGTGTCCAATTTCGGGTCGATACGTTGAATACGTAAGCTTATAGTCAAGGATTTTATCCTCAAAAACTGCGTAGCACGAATTCGGCAGATTGGACATAAATGACCTGAACTTAGCACTAAACGGAACGATTTAGACAGGAAATAACTACTGAATGCACGTAAATTTACTTTTCCTCGCTCCAACCAATGATGTAGAACTCTTTTTCGTTGTGAAAGTGGGAACATTCGTGAATTTTCATTGACAAAATATAGGTAACCTAGTCAAACCTTAGTTAACACATTTGCTAGTCAGCGAATTCGCCGAGATTGGGGCCCCAACACAATGCATATTTACATAGAAATTTGAATTTTTTTCGAGAATAGGTGGGTGAAGGAAACCTACATAAATATGTTTTCTATACTTCACTTGACCCAAATATATGATTTTTATGGTGATAATCAAGTCGCACATGGAATTTTAGAGGATTTTGATAGCAGTTCCATTAAAAAAGCTGCTATCGCCATGAGACTAAGATCTAGAAACACCCCGAAATGCCGTTTTGGGGAATTTTGCTAGCTGAATCTTTTTTGATGAAAGTCAATCTTTGACAAGATGTAACTTTGCTACGGAAAGTGCTATGAAAAAAAAGGTTTTCAGTTTTGGCTTAGTTTACTCAAGGGCTTTAATTTGATATATAAAATGATGCAATTTGATGGCAAATTTGAATTCACCTAGGCTACCTACAAAATAGCATGTACACATGATCGTTTTCCAAGATTCAAAATCACATGAATTTTCTGTCTTGACGAGACTAATTAAGGCATTTGTTGAGCTCAAGTTCAAATAAGTATCATAATTATTTCTTTGGAGTTTTCAACATTTTATACCGAAATGATGCGGAAATCGGTAAAAGGGAAAGAGATGAAATCTGGGGTGAAATAAAAAAGTGAGTGAACCGATGTGGAACATTATATATACAGACATATTTACATAATTTCCTAGGACCTTGCACAAGTGATCATGCTCAAATAATAAACTAGAGAGGTTGGTCATTGATATGCACCTTAAATTTTGAACCTATGATCAGTATTGCTAGGCAAAAATTAACAGCAAACATGGCCGATTTTTCCATTTTGGACCAATTTGAAACCAAGCTGGCCCGAGCCCTTAAATTGAGTGGAATTATATACTCTTTCAAAATCTGCAAAATATTTTCAGCGATGATTGCCCAGAAATCTGTACGAAGCACATAACTGTGGAGAAATCACTCTAAAATGTCGCGCATAACCGGACACCAAACATGTTTTAACCCCTGCTAAACAAAAATTATAAATGCCAAAATGGCTAAAAAGTTGCAAGTTAAATGTGGTTTAGGCTTTTATAATGTAAAAATAAAATAACATTATAAGAAGTTGCTGTAACCTTCAAAACAGCATATTTGCATTTTGGTCAAAATACATGGTCAAAAATTGACCCAAAAGTTAATTTATATGGGCCTGTTTTGTACAATTTCTGTCAGTTTAGATTAAAAGTTGCCATTTTTATGTGGGGCCAGCACAAGTGTGGCATAATAGATATGTGGATGACTTTCTATAACATCAATTTTGTGCACATGAGAGAATTTAAGGTGCCCAGTGGTGTACAGCATAACTGGACACCAAAATATTTGTGTCCAGTTATGACTGACAATAACAAGCTATCTGTAATTATGTCATACTTTGAAAAGTGTATTTGACCTGCAAATTTATCTAAACATATCACACTGTTGTTTTAAGTATTCATTGTTTATCAGATACCCAATTTTTAAAAATTATGACATATTATTCATTTTCATGTGTCGGTCATAACTCGGTGTCCAGTTTGTCGTACAATATCCAGCTTTAACTTTAATTCAACTTATTTTGCAATTTCCATTTGTCAGTCATATATTTAAACATGTCATAATATATCATTTGAAGTATTTGTTGTTCACAAATTACCCCATTTTCAAAAAAATATAGCACATTTTGCATTTTTACATGTCGGTCATAACGTCACGCATAACACGGACACCAAAATATGTACTTTGCGTAAGCGCTGTCTTTGTTAACAGATGTTTTGTCGCTAACATTTCTTTCATAATACAATTTTAGTATACATCCTATTCACTCAATAAGACCAAAAAAAATAAGCAATGGTCATATATAAATGAAACTAACAGGCAACCAGATGTAGATGATCTTTTTTTTTTTTTTTTTTGTCCATGATGTTCGAGACCTTACATGTAATAAAAATTAAAAATAGCTGTTAACAATTTCTTTTTTGAAAGTTTTTAGTAATAACCCACTTGTTTTGTATACAAAATTATAAATAGGCCAAATACCTGTTACAGTTTTCAAAATTCAGGGCAAATTATGTGTCGGTCATAACCGGACACCATCGGACCCCATAATACAAGAATGAGCCAAGTAAGATATGTATATTATAGGGGCAAGGACTACAACTACTGCACTGGAAATTTTATTTCCGCACAGACAACAGTTGTGGAGTTACAGTCAAAAATGAGGGAAAACCAATATTTGATCAATAAATCAATAACTGCTTGCTTTGAGTTGCTGCATTTTCAGTGCAGTAGTTGTAGTCCTTGCCCCTATAATATACATATCTAACTTGTCACCAATGTGCTATAATTTTTGAGAAAAATGCAAAAATAAGCAAAAAATTGGCCAGGGGTGTAGTACTCCCTTAAAGTTTCTTGAGAATGTAGATATAGTGAAGATTTATCAGATGCATTTTTTTTGTGATATTGCCTGGGCAAGAAAATATTGTATGGTGTGTCATTGGCTACAATGGTCAGGGAATTCCTTTAAAGTATGCTGGGGCTTGTGGATTTATCCCTGTATGTAATGAATTATAAATCACTGGGCTTTTTTGAAATAATGATTAATATTTTAAATGAAAACTAATGGGACATTAAATTTTGTTTTATACTGCAGCATTACTGCTTAGATCTTATCTGGTCTAACCCCAGGCCCTTGCGGCCTTGCCCCACCCCAGCCCTAACCCTAAACTTTCACTCTAATAGGTGTATGATATTTTCAGATTCTGCACTGATTTCACGGTGGAATTATTTCTTGATATGTATGCATGGTAATAAATTTGTAAAAATCAAGCAAACCCTCATTTAGTCATGTTGGGTCACATAGCAAACAATGATGGACAGGGGTTAAATTTGCAGCATATTGCGGTGATAATTTTCTTTCAATACAGTCAAAGTCACAAAATATCAAAAGTTTGGGTTCAAATGTAGTGTATCAATCATTTCAGTGTAAATAATAGTAAATAACAATTTTTTTGTGATTATGGCCAAGTCTTTTAAATAGAATTATTTTCTTCATGGATGATTGGATGATGAAACAATTGTACTGCATGTCGTAAGCAGAAAGTACATGTTTGTACGAGCGACAGCACTCCAACTGTACATGTACATGTAAATCTAGTATGAATACATGTATATGGCAGTGTATGGGCCCTGTTTGTGTATCCTAATTACACAAAGTAAGACACAATCAGCAATCAGTAATACTATCTATAAAGCATTTATTATATAGCACTAGTATCCATGATGAGTATCTGTGAGAGTGTGAGCCCTTGGCCTACGTGGCAAGGTAGCCAGTAGCTAGGTTGTAGCCAGTAGCTAGGTTTCGTATTACCAAGTTCAAGTGCAATCCAGGGTATCAGGTAAAGGTCCCTTGCACTCAGCAGGTTGCCATGGTAAATGATTATGCTAGGGGGTCAGATAAGTTCAATCTACTAACATCCCCTTTCCCAAGTTCTAAGCTCCTATAATCACTGCTGACAAGTTCAAAAGTTTGTAAGCATGTAAACAATCATAAAAAGTCTAAATACGCTGGCAAAGCAATATAAAGCTGCAATAATATTTAACTGTCTCAATATCACAACCTCAGTTTCTGAAAATATATAATTTGGGTATTATTTGAGACCTCAATAAAAACAGTTAAATTTTGCTTGGTTTATGGTGCACAATTTTGAGTGATTATCTTTAAACTTTCAAGAGCACAAGTTCGCTTAACATTCTCTAAGCATTTTACTTTTCTCTATAATGTTTCGCTGTTTGCGCAATTAATCATTTATCAAAATTGTCTTTTCCTCATAAACATTAATAGTCCGCAGTCGCAGTCAATCGCCGTCAAAGTTCCTTAAAGTTCCACATATATAATCCATTTCATAATCACTATTCCAAAATCGTGGTCAGTTCATAATACACTCAAATTGTTAATCTGCAGATTAGTCCATAACATAGTCTTTGTATTTCGAAGGTGTGTGGATAATGCGCGTTCTTGTGCTTCGTTGTGGTGGCGTTCCTTGTACTTCTGGGATCGCGTCATTGCGTTGCTGCGGTGGAATATTTACTGGTTGGGTTTGGGTTTCCGGCTCTGGAAATTCTGGTATCATGTCTGTTGCGTCTTCCTTCGTTGCTCTGAGGAATTTTCTGTTGCGCGTGTACTTGCGTCCGTTAACTTGTACCACGTAACTTCTAGGTGATATCTGCTGCGTACAAACACCCAAAAGCCATGGTGCATGCTTTTCTTGCGGTTTTACTTTGACACGTACCGTTTGACCTACTTTTAGTTCCGATAGTGGTTGAGCTGTGCGATCATAATGTTCTTTTGCTTTGCTTTGTTTGCGCGTTTTCTCATCCACTACTGTTTTGATTACTTTCGGATTGAGTAATTTGTTGTTGATGGGTAGCATGGTTCGTGTGCGTCGTGAGAAGAGTCTCTGAGCGGGACTGCTTGTTGTTCCGTCAGTAGGGGTGTTCCTCCATGCCAGGATCGCTTCCCAAGGATCAGAGTTGTCTTTTGTTGCTTTCTTGATAAGTCCTTTTGCGATCTTTACTGCTGATTCTGCTTTACCATTTGACTGGCTGTTGTATGGAGATGTTGGAATGTGTTTACATTCCCAAGCTTGTGTGAATGTTACAAATTCAGCATTGCAGAACTGCCGGGCTGAATCTGATATGATGATCTCAGGGGTCCCATGTCGACTGAATTGTTCTTTACACTTCCTTATAACTGTCTCTGCTGTTGTGTCTTCTAGTTCTTCTATTTCCCAGTAGTCAGAATAGTAGTCAACTATTATCAGGTAATCTGTGTTGTTGAGGGTGAATAGGTCCATTCCTACCTTACTCCATGGTAAGTGTGGAATGTCATGACTCATTAGTGGTTATTTTTGTTGCTTGTTCATGAATTCGTTGCAGATGCCGCACTGTTCCACTGTGTCTTTTATTTCAGCTGCCATACCTGGCCAGAAAAGAATATCTTTTCCTCTGCGGATACAGGCTTCAGCACCCTGGTGGCTTACATGTAGCTTTCTTAGCATTTCTCCTCTCAGACTATTAGGGACGATGACTCTCATACCTCTGTACAATAGCCCTAAGTTGTCGGTTGTTATTTCGTCTCGGTAAGCCCAGTACTGCCGAATGGCTAGTGGTACTTGGTCTTTCCGATTTGGCCATCCACGCAGGACTGTCTGTTTCAGCATTTGCAGCGTCTCGTCTTCCGCTGTCTTCTTCTTAATCTTTTCCTTCATATCCACTTTGAGTCGGACATAGTCTATCTGGTTTATTCTCGCCAGCTCTTCATACAGGCCTGACTCTTCAGCTGTGAAGAAGATGTCTTCGTCTGATGGTTCTATATGTGTCATTTCAGGCATGAATGCGCGGCTCAGGGTATCCGCTAGATACATCTTTGTACCTTCCTTGTATTCTAACTCTAGTTGGTATTTCTGTAGTCTCAACCTCATTCTTTGTAGCCTCTTCGGGGCATCTTTTATAGGCTTCGCAAAGATGTTGACCAGTGGTTTGTGATCAGTGTGAACCCTGACCTTGGGTCTTCCATGCAGGTACTGATCGAATTTCTCGCATGAGAAAACAATTGCCAGGCACTCTTTCTCAATCTGAGCATAATTCTGCTCAGATGACGAGAGTGCCCTGGAAGCAAATGCCACTGGTCGGTCTTCTTGAAGAAGTGTTGTACCTAGCCCTTTCTCTGACGCATCGCATTGAACTGTGACTTCTTTGTTTGGATCATAATACTGTAGCACTGGTGCATGTGTCACCAGTTCCTTGATCTGATCCATTGCCTGGTCGTGGTGGGGTAACCACACCCACGCCGCGTCTTTGTCTGTTAGTCTTCTCAGTGGTTCACAGACATCTGAGAGCCTAGGTAGGAATTTTGCCAAGTATGTTACAAACCCTAGGATGCGCTGCACTCCCTTCAGGTCTTGGCATTTCCTTGACTGCCCTTATTTTGTCTGGGTCTGGTTCTAGTCCCTTATGCGTAAGGACATGTCCCATATACGGCACTTCTGTGAGCCGCAGTTTGAGCTTCTTTTCATTCAGCTTCAGATTCGCTTGTCGTGCTCTATTTAGCACATTGATCAGATTCCTGTCATGATCTTTGTTGGCTTCTTCCATGGTTTCTCCACATCCATAGACTAGTATGTCATCTGCAATTACGTCTATGCCGCTTAGCCCTTCTAGCTAAGACTTCGTGTTGTCTCCTCTGGAACTCTTCTGGAGCGGTACAGATACCGAATGGCATGCGCAGCCACCGGTAACGACCAAAAGGTGTCCCAAAAGTCGTCAAATAGCTGCTTTCCTCATCTAATTGTACCTGCCAAAAACCATCTTTCGCATCAAGTACTGAGAACACTTTGGCTTTGGCTAGTTGTGGTATAATACGTTCATGGGACCTTTGGACGTCCAACCGATCGATTTGAACGTACCATTGGCCTGGAGAGGAGGCATCTTTGTAGACGATAATTCAATATGACCTTCATCAAGTGAGGATCAGCCAAGCACGAAAAGTCTCTTGTTTAGTGTAACTAGCATATTATCTTTTTTACCGTAGCCCTTATAATCATAAAACACAGGCCTGCCTCGTGTGTAATGTGCGAGTAGGAAAAAAAATCTCTGATATTCTTCTTGATTTGATCAATATTATACTTATTTCTTTTCTTTTAATACCTTACATCATAGGCCTATAACCATGATAACTTGTATTAGTGAAAATATAGTCTAAAACAAAATGTGGTTTCCCTCCACCTTTTATTTTTCCAATTGGCGTTAAACATGTTTAATACACGCCTGCATTTGTAATGCCTGTTGGGGAGTAAACAAAATATTCTGTGTGCGTGGCCTGAACTAAAGGTCTGTAGTGCAAATCTGTCTATTTATGCAGCGTTTAGAGATTGCGTACTCAACCGTTGCTGTCAAAAGACCTTTGATTCTGAATACTTGTCCGAGTGTTTAATGACATTGTACCATATATGCCTACTGCGGATGCGGTGGCATAGCATAATTCCCCACTGACGTGTATAGAACATCATTAACAAACTTAAGTACTTCTCGGACCTAAAGATTATAAGAGATTATACTCTTGGATGATATTGTATTCATACTTGCATCTACTAGCATCTATTGCGACGTCGCCCGAAGCTAGCCTTTCGAATATGCTTCTCGTGTGGTGTGTGTAAATAAACGAATTAGGTATGAAGCATGCACGCAAGGTTAACATTGCCACACGTCTGCGCATGTCCGTAGGTGCTAGGCCATGTATAAACTTTCATTTAGCATTCTAACCAAGCACATGCACCTCAAATCTAACCTTCTACCTCTCTTCTGGCAAACATAGTCCAAGGGTCCCTTAAACGTACTATAGCACCTCTTCAATATTCGGGAGTGGGTAATCCGGGCGTTTCAGTGCCTCATTCAGATCTTTCGGATCCAAACACACCCTCATTTTCCCATTTGGTTTGCGTACTACCACGATACTGCTGATCCATTCTGTCGGCTCTGTTACTTTGGCTATCACTTGTCTTTTCTCCAACTCTTGTAGCTTCTGTTTGAGTTCTGTTTTGATAGCTAAAGCTACTTTCCTCGGTTGGTGTTTGACTGGGGTGACCTCTTTGTCGACCTCTAGGTGGTAAGTACTTGGGAGTTTCCCTAGCCCCGTGAACACATCTTTGTATTGAGTGATGATGTCCTCTCTTGTTAAGTTTTCTGTTTGTGTTTCTGTCATATTTAGGCCTACATGTTTCCTGGTCTTAATTTCTATTAGGCCTAATGCTTCACAACTGTTACCTGTTATCAATGGTTTCCTACCAACAACATCTACTATTTGGAATTCAAACTCCTTCTGTATGTGTCCATATTTGCATTGGATATGCGACTTTCCTATTGGCTCGATAATTGTTCCATCATAGAATCTGAGTCTTACATCTGTTGGCTGCATTGGTGGATTCCCATCCTCGTGTAGTTTGCAGAAGTCCATGTAGCTTATGAGGTTACGCCCTGTTCCTGTGTCCATTTGACAGTTAAGCTCATGTACATATCCCTGCTCTTTGACCTGCATATTTAACACAACAAACCATGCATTTTCATCGACTGCGTGTACCGACTCAACCGATTGAAGCCCTACCTCTATAGTTTCCATAAATAGTGCTTCATCTTCGCTTGATTCCGTTTCGCGGACCGTGTCATCAGCGCAAGCATAATTTGCGTATTAACTTTTCTTTCTACACACACGCGAGAAGTGGTTCTGCTTCTTGCACTTGCGACATTGTTGTCCATATGCCGGACATTTTTCCTTTATTCGTTCGTGTTCACCTCCACAGTACTTGCATTTCATGCCCGTTGCAGTGGTATTAGGTCTTTGCCTCGGTGCTTGTGGTGGTCCTGAACGAAAATTTGGCCTAGAGTTCTTCTCATAGCTCCTATTTGGCCTACCTGATCCACGCGTATAATTCACCTGATCTGATGATGAACTATTCAGTTTCTCCAATTGTGCCGCCGTTATTTCACTGGTCCGACACATATCCATGGCGCGTGTTAGCGTCAATTTGTCTTCTCGTAACAGTCTGGCCCGTATAGCGTGATCGGTTACGCCCAGGACTATCCTGTCCCGTATAAGATCGTCGGATAATGTTCCAAAATCACAAGTAATGGCCAGTTGACGTAACTTATTGACATATTCGTCAATCTTTAGCTTTCCTTGATCACAGGTATTAAAAATATACCTTTCGTAGATCACATTGCGCGATGGTTCAAAGTATTCTTTGAGCGCTTTTATTATCTTAGCGCTATCTTTCCGGTCATCTTCTGTTAATACAAGTCCTTTGTACGCTTTTTGGTAACATTCCTTACCCATCAGCGATATAAGGGTAGCAACTTGTACTCCAGCCGATTTTTTGTCCAGTCCGGTCGCTGTTACATAACTTTCAAATTGCGCTTGAAAGAAAGTCCAGTTTTCGTATTTATTTCCTTTCATTTCCATTGGCGATGGCGCAGGAAAGTGCGCAAATGGTGGTGGATCTGGTGGGTTTCCTTCTGGCGGTGGCATGATGAAGTGTTCTTGACTTGTCCACTGTTCAACCAAATCGACTCAAAACTTTAGCAAGTTCCGTCCAATACACAATACACTATAGGCTAACCGACGCCCATACATGTACCTGCATGGTATTGGTAGCAGTTCAGTGGTTCTGTTTTGGAGAGCTATATGTTATCCCCAAAAGTTTCCAAAAAACCTGTGTCCTCCATCTCTGGCTTACGTTCTATGCAGAACAGTTCCAGAATGAGACATGGGTCGTTTCAGTTCTGACACCATGTTTGTGTATCCTAATTACACAAAGTAAGACACAACTAGAGCTAATTGCGCATACACATATACGCGACCTTAGCAATAGCTAATTACCTAGGCCTATAGCTAATTAGCGCAGCTATATAGCATGAATGCATGTAAGAGGTAGCATATTATGCTGATTTTACTGAGAGGTCTTTTTTTGAAATGCACTATAACTTTGGAATTTGGCTAGAGACCAAGGTTAATTCGTTAGCTCACCTATAGCATATGCGAGTTCAAAAGGTCCAGCATATGTATAATTCATTGGAATATACATGTATGAACAGAGTTATTATAATTATAATCATAAATTATATTACATAATTATTTTCCATACTATTACAGTATGTGAAATCATTTTGATAAGGCCAAGTAAAATAAAAAACATGTTTCAAAAAGGAGGAAGAGGGGATTTTATTTTTATCGTAAAAATTGGTGCAAATACCCATAATTAGAACTGTTTTAGCGCACATAATAATGCCTGGAAAAAGGAGGAGGCCTCTTTTATATCTTGTTCAAAGAGATAGGCCTCCTCTAATTATCACAAAACCTTCCAAAAGTGTTTCTTGTATATTGGCAAGGCTATAGAAAGCATCTTTACTCCCAAGAGTTAAAACTGAATTTCAAAAAATAAAAATATAATTGAAGAAACCTCAAAAAAGGAACCGGGAGAAGACGCGAAACATGATTATTTTTTATTTGGCCTAACTAAAAATTATTCAATATTCATGTAAATATTTCTGTGCAACTTTGGTCATGCGCTATTATAGTGCGACTTCCTAAGGTAATTTGCTACATACTGGAAGTAATACCTACATGACCTTTGACCCCAATGACCTTTGACCCAATGACCTTTGACCCCAATGGTTGTATGCAAGTAATGTCATGCTATAATTTATTTGTGATTGACTTAGAATTTTTAGTAACAGAACAGAAAATCACATCAGCCATAATGACCTTCAGATGACCTTTGACCTCAAGGCTAATGCATGTGTCAAGTGACGCATCTTGCTGTGTAATTTAGTAAGGAGTAGCAGTTTTAGTAAAAATAATAGGAAATAACATTTTCGGCCATAATAACCTTTCCATGACCTTTGACCTTGAGTTGGTCATGTGACATTTGTGCCACCAGATATTAGTCCTGATGACCAAGTAACATTGTTGTACTATATATATTTGCGACAGGAGCAGCATTTTAGGGTATTTGGTCATATACCGGAAGTATCCCCTTAATGACCTTTGGACCCCGATTCTGGACAATAACTTTTAGACACTGGGTATAGCTGATGCATGTACCAAAGTGCCATCATCGTGCTGTGTAATTTGTGGAAGGAGTAGCATTTTTAGTGAAATCACGTTTTTGGCCATTGGCGGAAGTGGATGACCTTTGACCTGAAGTTGATCATGTTTCATTTGTCCCCCACCCAATGGTCCTAATGACCAACTATGGTCAACATGGCTCAAAGCATATGGCTACGGTGGCTCATTATAAGATTGACAGAAAGAAAGAAAGAAAGAACTAGAAAGCAACTGTGCCTTTGCAAGGGCACGAGGTAAGTTAGGCGTATGACTGTGATGACATCATCACGCAGCAATACTGTGCAACGTTAAATTTGACCCGACCTTTGTCTTCGGTTGACCTTTTCGGTTTCATATTCTGAGCAACATTAAATTTGACCTCGGATGACCTTCTCGGTTTTACACTCCCCAAGTGTTAGGGATCATTTGCCGCAAGTTGCAGCCTGATCGGAGCAACTTTAAATTTGACCTGACCTTTGAACTTGGATGACCTTTCCAGTTTCATACTTCTCAAGTGTCAGGGATTATTTTCCCGAATTGCAGCCCAATCAGAGCAACTTTAAATTTTACCTGACCTTTGACCTCGGATGACCTTTTGCGGTTTAATACTTCCCAAGTGTCAGGATCATTTCCCCGACTTACAGCCCAATTGGACCAACTTCAAATTTGACCGACATTTGACCTCACATGACCTTTGCGGTTTCATACTCCCCAAGTGTCAGGGATCATTTTCCCAATTGCAGCCCAATCAGAGCAACTTTAAATTTGACCTGACCTTTGACCTCGAATGACCTTTTGCGGTTTAATACTTCCCAGGGATCATTTCCCCCGACTTACAGCCCAATTGGAGCAACTTTAAATTTGACCTGACCTTTGACCTCACATGACCGGTGTGGTTTTATACTCCCCAAGTGTCAGGGATCATTTTCCCCGACTTACAGCCCAATTGGAGCAACTTTAAATTTGACCTGACCTTTGACCTCACTTGACCTTTGTGGTTTTATACTCCCCAAGTGTCAGGGATCATTTTCCCCGAATTACAGCCCAATCGGAGCAACTTGTAATTTGATCTGACCTTTAACCTCACATGACCTTTGTGGTTTTATACTCCCAAAGTGTCAGGGATCATTTTCCCCGACTTACAGCCTAATTGGAGCAACTTCAAATTTGACCTGACCTTTGACCTCACTTGACCTTTGTGGTTTTATACTCCTAAAGTGTCAGGGATCATTTTCCCGACTTACAGCCTAATTGGAGCAACTTCAAATTTGACCTGACCTTTGACCTCACTTGACCTTTGTGGTTTTATACTCCCCAAGTGTCAGGATCATTTTCCCCGAGTTACAGCCCAATCGGAGGAACTTGTAATTTGACCTGACCTTTGACCTCACATGACCTTTGTGGTTTTATACTCCCAAAGTGTCAGGGATCATTTTCCCCGACTTACAGCCTAATTGGAGCAACTTTTTAAATTTGACCTGACCTTTGACCTCACTTGACCTTTGTGGTTTTATACTCCCCAAGTGTCAGGGATCATTTTCCCCGAGTTACAGCCCAATCGGAGCAACTTGTAATTTGACCTGACCTTTGACCTCACATGACCTTTGTGGTTTTATACTCCCTAAGTGTCAGGGATCATTTTCCTCGACTTACAGCCTAATTGGAGCAACTTCAAATTTGACCTGACCTTTGACCTCACTTGACCTTTGTGGTTTTATACTCCCAAAGTGTCAGGGATCATTTTCCCCGACTTACAGCCTAATTGGAGCAACTTCAAAATTGACCTGACCTTTGACCTCACTTGACCGTTGGTTTTATACTCCCAAAGTGTCAGGGATCATTTTCCCCGACTTACAGTCTCATTGGAGCAACTTCAAATTTGACCTGACCTTTGACCTCACATGACCTTTGTGGGTGTCAGGGATCATTTTCCCCGACTTACAGCCTAATTGGAGCAACTTCAAATTTGACCTGACCTTTGACCTCACTTGACCTTTGTGGTTTTATACTCCCCAGGTGTCAGGGATCATTTCCCCCGACTTACAGCCCAATTGGAGCAACTTCAAATTTGACCTGACCTTTGACCTCACATGACCTTTGTGGGTGTCAGGGATCATTTTCCCCACTTACAGCCTAATTGGAGCAACTTCAAATTTGACCTGACCTTTGACCTCACTTGACCTTTGTGGTTTTATACTCCCCAGGTGTCAGGGATCATTTCCCCCGACTTACAGCCCAATTGGAGCAACTTTGAATTTGACCTGACCTTTGACCTCACATGACCTTTGTGGTTTCATACTCCCAAAGTGTCAGGGATCATTTTCCCCGACTTACAGCCTAATTGGAGCAACTTCAAATTTGACCTGACCTTTGACCTCACTTGACCTTTGCGGTTTCATACTCCCCAAGTGTCAGGGATCATTTTCCCCGAGTTACAGCCCAATCGGAGCAACTTTAAATTTGACCTGACCTTTGACCTCACTTGACCTTTGTGGTTTTATACTCCCCAAGTGTCAGGGATCATTTTCCCCGAGTTACAGCCCAATCGGAGCAACTTGTAATTTGACCTGACCTTTGACCTCACATGACCTTTGTGGTTTTATACTCCCTAAGTGTCAGGGATCATTTTCCTCGACTTACAGCCTAATTGGAGCAACTTCAAATTTGACCTGACCTTTGACCTCACTTGACCTTTGTGGTTTTATACTCCCAAAGTGTCAGGGATCATTTTCCCCGACTTACAGCCTAATTGGAGCAACTTCAAAATTGACCTGACCTTTGACCTCACTTGACCTTTGTGGTTTTATACTCCCAAAGTGTCAGGGATCATTTTCCCCGACTTACAGCCTAATTGGAGCAACTTCAAAATTGACCTGACCTTTGACCTCACTTGACCTTTGTGGTTTTATACTCCCAAAGTGTCAGGGATCATTTTCCCCGACTTACAGTCTCATTGGAGCAACTTCAAATTTGACCTGACCTTTGACCTCACATGACCTTTGTGGGTGTAAGGGATCATTTTCCCCGACTTACAGCCTAATTGGAGCAACTTCAAATTTGACCTGACCTTTGACCTCACTTGCCCTTTGTGGTTTTATACTCCCCAGGTGTCAGGGATCATTTCCCCCGACTTACAGCCCAATTGGAGCAACTTCAAATTTGACCTGACCTTTGACCTCACATGACCTTTGTGGGTGTCAGGGATCATTTTCCCCGACTTACAGCCTAATTGGAGCAACTTCAAATTTGACCTGACCTTTGACCTCACTTGACCTTTGCGGTTTCATACTCCCTAAGTGTCAGGGATCATTTTCCCGAGTTACAGCCCAATCGGAGCAACTTGTAATTTGACCTGACCTTTGACCTCACATGACCTTTGCGGTTTCATACTCCCCAAGTGTCAGGGATCATTTTCCCGAGTTACAGCCTAATCGAGCAACTTTAAATTTGACCTGACCTTTGACCTCACATGACCTTTGTGGTTTTATACTCCCCAAGTGTCAGGGATCATTTTCCCGAGTTACAGCCCAATCGGAGCAACTTGTAATTTGACCTGACCTTTGACCTCACTTGACCTTTGTGGTTTTATACTCCCTAAGTGTCAGGGATCATTTTCCTCGACTTACAGCCTAATTGGAGCAACTTCAAATTTGACCTGACCTTTGACCTCACTTGACCTTTGTGGTTTTATACTCCCAAAGTGTCAGGGATCATTTTCCCCGACTTACAGCCTAATTGGAGCAACTTCAAAATTGACCTGACCTTTGACCTCACTTGACCTTTGTGGTTTTATACTCCCAAAGTGACAGGGATCATTTTGCTCGGCTTACAGTCTCATTGGAGCAACTTCAAATTTGACCTGACCTTTGACCGCACATGTCCTTTGTGGGTGTAAGGGATCATTTTCCCCGACTTACAGCCTAATTGGAGCAACTTCAAATTTGACCTGACCTTTGACCTCACTTGACCTTTGTGGTTTTATACTCCCCAGGTGTCAGGGATCATTTCCCCGACTTACAGCCCAATTGGAGCAACTTCAAATTTGACCTGACCTTTGACCTCACATGACCTTTGTGGGTGTCAGGGATCATTTTCCCCGACTTACAGCCTAATTGGAGCAACTTCAAATTTGACCTGACCTTTGACCTCACTTGACCTTTGTGGTTTTATACTCCCCAGGTGTCAGGGATCATTTCCCCAGACTTACAGCCCAATTGGAGCAACTTTAAATTTGACCTGACCTTTGACCTCACATGACCTTTGTGGTTTCATACTCCCAAAGTGTCAGGGATCATTTTCCCCGGCTTACAGCCCAATGGGCGCAGCTTCAAATTTGACCTGACCTTTGACCTCACTTGACCTTTGCGGTTTCATACTCCCTAAGTGTCAGGGATCATTTTCCCCGAGTTACAGCCCAATCGGAGCAACTTGTAATTTGACCTGACCTTTGACCTCACATGACCTTTGCGGTTTCATACTCCCCAAGTGTCAGGGATCATTTTCCCCGAGTTACAGCCCAATCGGAGCAACTTTAAATTTGACCTGACCTTTGACCTCACATGACCTTTGTGGTTTAATGCGGTCATATTTCAACATTTTACTTACCCCTCACCCCCTTATTCACCATTATTGCGTCATCTGTAGAAACTATATAGTGGGATTATTGCTTTTCATAAATGCATCATGGGAAGGCGTGATGCAGTTTTAGCCAAGATATCACCCCCCCCCACACACACACACACCCACACCCTATAGCCATCGGTGGAAATGATGTAGCTGTTTATATCTAGCATACAGGCATCACATCACAAGTTACACTCAAGATATGTAACGAAATTGGCATCTGAACATACCTCAGTTTGTTTTGTGTGAATCGCCCACTTGGGGTTTCATACACCCCAACTGGGCTGTTCCAGTTGAAATTCATACAACCTCTCCGGAAGACATTATCTTAATCTCCCACACAGGGCGTGTGAATTTCGAATGGGCCTACCTCAATGGGTGACTCCGTTTGTAATATTCACTCCCTGTGTGGACGATTCCAGTCATGTCTTGCATGAAGGGTGTATGGATTGCAGTTGGAATAGCCAAAATTTACACGTTTTGATGTATGGATTGCAGCTGCAATAGCCAGGCGGCGACTGGTATGATAGAGCCGGCAACTTGTGAAACCGCCCGGCCGTATGACATTTTCCACACGGTTGACGATGGAAATTTACTGAATTTAGAGAATGCACGGCACTCACCACCTGGCAATAGACGAATCCAGACGAAATTTTACACGTTTTGAAGCACAGACAGCAGAACCATTGCCTATGGTTATCTCTTGTTTATCAAAACACTAGACTAGATGTCTCCATGTTTTGCCCCTAATTATAATGGGGGTGCGGCACATATGAGGCAAAAATGACCATTTTGACCCCTGTGACCCCTGGATGACCTCCGATATTAAAACATTTTAAGACTTTTGTAGCCACTTACCCAATACGGCTTGGCTATGCGTTTGGTCTACATCCGATCACGGATGTAGCACTAGTAGTCAATTGTGAGAAAGAAAGAAAGAAAGAAACAAACAGCAAGAAAAAAATAAGTTAGGCTGCACGCCTAACTTAACTAGACCAACTGTGCCCGTTGCAAGGGCACGAGGTAAGTTAGGCGTATGACTGTGATGACATCATCACGCAGCAATACTGTGCTACGTTAAATTTGACCCGACCTTTGTCTTCGCTTCACCTTTTCGGTTTCATATTCTGAGCAATGTTAAATTTGACCTCGGATGACCTTTTCGGTTTTACACTCCCCAAGTGTTAGGGATCATTTGCCGCAAGTTGCAGCCTGATCGGAGCAACTTTAAATTTGACCTGACCTTTGACCTCACATGACCTTTGTCGTTTTATACTCCCCAAGTGTCGGAGATCATTTCCCCCGAGTTACAGCCCAATCAGAGCAACTTTAAATTTGACCTGACCTTTGACCTCACATGACCTTTGCAGTGTCATACTCCCCAAGTGTCAGGGATCATTTTCCCCGACTTACAGCCGAATTGGAGCAACTTCAAATTTGACCTGACCTTTGACCTCACATGACCTTTGTAGTTTTATACTCCCCAAGTGTCAGGGATCATTTTCCCCGAGTTACAGCCCAATCGGAGGAACTTCAAATTTGACCTGACCTTTGACCTCACATGACCTTTGTGGTTTTATACTCCTCAAGTGTCAGGGATCATTTTCCCCGACTTACAGCCTAATTGGAGCAACTTCAAATTTGACCTGACCTTTGACCTCACTTGACCTTTGTGGTTTTATACTCCCCAAGTGTCAGGGATCATTTTCCCCGAGTTACAGCCCAATCGGAGCAACTTGTAATTTGACCTGACCTTTGACCTCACATGACCTTTGCAGTTTCATACTCCCTAAGTGTCAGGGATCATTTTCCCCGACTTACAGCCCAATTGGAGCAACTTCAAATTTGACCTGACCTTTGACCTCACATGACCTTTGTGGTTTTATACTCCCAAAGTGTCAGGGATCATTTTCCCCGACTTACAGCCTGACTTCGAGCAACTTCAAATTTGACCTGACCTTTGACCTCACATGACCTTTGCGGTTTCATACTCCCCAGGAGTCAGGGATCATTTTCCCCGAGTTACAGCCCAATCGGAGCAACTTGTAATTTGACCTGACCTTTGACCTAACATGACCTTTACAGTTTTATGCGGTCATATTTTACTATTTTACTCACCACCCCCCCCCCCCATTATTCACCATTATTGCGTCATCTGTAGAAACTATATAGTGGCAATTATTGATTTTCGTAAATGCATCATGGGAAGGCGTGATGCAGTTTTAGCCAAGATATCACCCCCCCCACACACACCCCCACACCCACACCTATAGCCATCAGTGGAAATGATATAGCTCTTTATATCTAGCATACAGGCATCACATCACAAGTTACACTCAAGATATGTAACAAAATTGGCATCTGAACATACCTCAGTTTGTTTCGTGTGAATGGCCCACTTGCGGTTTCATACACCCCAACTGGGCTGTTCCAGTTGAAATTCGTACAACCTCTGCGGAAGACATTATCTTAATCTCCCACACAGGGAGTGCGAATTTCGAATGGGCCGTATGACATTTCCCACACGGTTGACGATGGAAATTTACTGAATTTAGAGAATGCATGGCATTCACCACCTGTCACTAGACCAATCCTGACGAACATTTACACGTTTTCAAGCACAGACAGCAGAACCATTGTCTGTGGTTATCTCTTGTTTATCAAAACACTAGACTAGATGTCTCCATGTTTTGCCCCTAATTATAATGGGGGTGCGGCACATATGAGGCAAAAATGACCATTTTTGACCCCTGTGACCCCCTGGATGACCTCCGATATTAAAACATTTTAAGACTTTTGTAGCCACCTACCCAATACGGCTTGGGTATGCGTTTGGTCGAAATCCGATCACGGATGTAGCACAAGTAGTAAATTGTGAGAAAGAAAGAAAGAAACAAACAGCAACTAGAGCAACTGTGCCCTTTGCAAGGGCACGAGGTAAGTTAGGCGTATGACTGTGATGACATCATCACGCAGCAATACTGTGCAACGTTAAATTTGACCCGACCTTTGTCTTCGGTTGACCTTTTCGGTTTCATATTCTGAGCAACGTTAAATTTGACCTCGGATGACCTTTTTGGTTTTACACTCCCCAAGTGTTACGGATCATTTGCCGCAAGTTGCAGCCTGATCGGAGCAACTTTAAATTTGACCTGACCTTTGACCTCACATGACCTTTGCGGTTTCATACTCCCAAGTGTCAGGGATCATTTTCCCAATTGCAGCCCAATCAGAGCAACTTTAAATTTGACCTGACCTTTGACCTCGAATGACCTTTGCGGTTTAATACTTCCCAGGGATCATTTCTCCCGACTTACAGCCCAATTGGAGCAACTTCAAATTTGCCCTGACCTTTGACCTCACATGAGCGTTGTGGTTTTATACTCCCCAAGTGTCAGGGATCATTTCCCCCGACTTACAGCCCAATTGGAGCAACTTTAAATTTGACCTGACCTTTGACCTCACATGACCTTTGTGGTTTTATACTCCCCAAGTGTCAGGGATCATTTTCCCCGACTTACAGCCTAATTGGAGCAACTTCAAATTTGACCTGACCTTTGACCTCACTTGACCTTTGTGGTTTATACTCCCAAAGTGTCAGGGATCATTTTCCCCGACTTACAGCCTAATTGGAGCAACTTCAAAATTGACCTGACCTTTGACCTCACTTGACCTTTGTGGTTTTATACTCCCCACGTGTCAGGGATCATTTCCCCCGCCTTACAGCCCAATTGGAGCAACTTTAAATTTGACCTGACCTTTGACCTCACATGACCTTTGTGGTTTTATACTCTCAAAGTGTCAGGGATCATTTTCCCCCACTTACAGCCTAATTGGAGCAACTTCAAATTTGACATGACCTTTGACCTCACTTGACCTTTGTGGTTTTATACTCCCTAAGTGTCAGGGATCATTTTCCCCGAGTTACAGCCCAATCGGAGCAACTTGTAATTTGACCTGACCTTTGACCTCACATGACCTTTGCGGTTTCATACTCCCCAAGTGTCAGGGATCATTTTCCCCGAGTTACAGCCCAATCGGAGCAACTTTAAATTTGACCTGACCTTTGACCTCACTTGACCTTTGTGGTTTTATACTCCCCACGTGTCAGGGATCATTTCCCCGACTTACAGCCCAATTGGAGCAACTTTAAATTTGACTTGACCTTTGACCTCACATGACCTTTGTGGTTTTTTTTTCCCTGAGTCGCAGGCCTCCGTTTTCTCCACTTTCACCCTACTCGAGCAACTTCAAATTTGACCTGACCTTTGACCTCACTTGACCTTTGTGGTTTTATACTCCCTAAGTGTCAGGGATCATTTTCCCCGAGTTACAGCCCAATCGAGCAACTTGTAATTTGACCTGACCTTTGACCTCACATGACCTTTGCGGTTTCATACTCCCCAAGTGTCAGGGATCATTTTCCCGAGTTACAGCCCAATCGAGCAACTTTAAATTTGACCTGACCTTTGACCTCACATGACCTTTGTGGTTTAATGCGGTCATATTTCAACATTTTACTTACCCCTCACCCCTTATTCACCATTATTAAGTCATCTGTAGAAACTATATAGTGGGATTATTGATGTTCATAAATGCATCATGGGAAGGCGTGATGCAGTTTTAGCCAAGATATCACCCCCCCACACACACACCCTATAGCCATCAGTGGAAATGATGTAGCTGTTTATATCTAGCATACAGGCATCACATCACAAGTTACACTCAAGATATGTTACAAAATTGGCATCTGAACATACCTCAGTTTGTTTCGTGTGAATCGCCCACTTGGGGTTTCATACACCCCAACTGGGCTGTTCCAGTTGAAATTCATACAACCTCTCCGGAAGACATTATCTTAATCTCCCACACAGGGCGTGTGAATTTCGCATGGGCCTACCTCAATGGGTGACTCCATTTGTAATATTCACTCCCTGTGTGGACGATTCCAGTCATGTCTTGCATGAAGGGTGTATGGATTGCAGTTGGAATAGCCAAAATTTACACGTTTTGATGTATGGATTGCAGCTGCAATAGCCAGGCAGCGACTGGTATGATAGAGCCGCAACTTGTGAAACCGCCCGTCAGATGACATTTTCCACACGGTTGACGATGGAAATATACTGAATTTAGAGAATGCACGGCACTCACCACCTGGCAATAGACGAATCCAGACGAAGTTTTACACGTTTTGAAGCACAGACAGCAGAACCATTGCTTGTTTATCAAAACACTAGACTAGATGTCTCCATGTTTTGCCCCTAATTATAATGGGGTGCGGCATATGAGGCAAAAATGACCATTTTTGACCCTGTGACCCCTGGATGACCTCCGATATTAAAACATTTTAAGACTTTTGTAGCCACTTACCCAATACGGCTTGGCTATGCGTTTGGTCCACATCCGATCACGGATGTAGCACTAGTAGTCAATTGTGAGAAAGAAAGAAAGAAAGAAAGAAAGAAACAAACAGCAAGAAAAAAATAAGTTAGGCTGCACGCCTAACTTAACTAGAGCAACTGTGCCCTTTGCAAGGGCACGAGGTAAGTTAGGCGATGATGACTGTGATGACATCATCACGCAGCAATACTGTGCAACGTTAAATTTGTCTTCGGTTGACCTTTTCGGTTTCATATTCGGAGCAATGTTACATTTGACCTGACCTTTGACCTTGGATGACCTTTTCGGTTTTACACTCCCCAAGTGTTAGGGATCATTTGCCGCAAGTTGCAGCCTGATCGTAGCAACTTTAAATTTGATCTGACCTTTGAACTTGGATGACTTTTCCAGTTTCATACTTCTCAAGTATCAGGGATTATTTTCCCGAGTTGCAGCCCAATCAGAGCAACTTTAAATTTGACCTGACCTTTGACCTCGGATGACCTTTGCGGTGTAATACTTCCCAGGTGTCAGGGATCATTTTCCCCAAGTTACAGCCTCATCGGAGCACCTTCACATTTGACCTGACCTTTGACCTCACATGACCTTTGTGGTTTTATACTCTCCAAGTGTCAGGGATCGTTTTCCCCGACTTACAGCCTAAATGAGTAACTTCAAATTTGACCTGACCTTTGACCTCACATGACCTTTGTGGTTTTATACTCCCCAAGTGTCAGGGATCATTTCCCCGACTTACAGCCCAATTGGAGCAACTTTAAATTTGACCTGACCTTTGACCTCACATGACCTTTGTGGTTTTATACTCCCCAAGTGTCAGGGATCATTTTCTCCAAGTTACAGCCTGATCGGAGCAACTTCAAATTTGACCTGACCTTTGACCTCACATGACCTTTGCGGTTTCATACTCCCCAAGTGTCAGGGATCATTTCCCCGACTTACAGCCTAATTGGAGCAACCTCAAATTTGACCTGACCTTTGACCTCACATGACCTTTGCGGTTTTATACTCCCAAGTGTCAGGGATCATTTTCCCCAACTTACAGCCTAATTGGAGCAACTTCAAATTTGACCTGACCTTTGACCTCACATGACCTTTGTGGTTTCATACTCCCCAAGTGTCAGGGATCATTTCCCCCGACATACAGCCCAATTGGAGCAACTTTAAATTTGACCTGACCTTTGACCTCACATGACCTTTGCGGTTTCCTACTCCCCCAAGTGTCAGGGATCATTTCCCCCGACTTACAGCCCAATTGGAGCAACTTTAAATTTGACCTGACCTTTGACCTCACATGACCTTTGTGGTTTTATACTCACAAAGTGTCAGGGATCATTTTCCCCGACTTGCAGCCTAATTGGAGCAACTTCAAATTTGACCTGACCTTTGCCCTCACTTGACCTTTGTGGTTTTATACTCCCCAAGTGTCAGGGATCATTTCCCCCGAGTTACAGCCCAATCGGAGCAACTTGTAATTTGACCTGACCTTTGACCTCACATGACCTTTGCAGTTTAATGCGGTCATATTTCAACATTTTACTTACCCCCCTTATTTACCATTATTAAGTCATCTGTAGAAACTATAAAGTGGGATTATTGATTTTCATAAATGCATCATGGGAAGGCGTGGTGCAGTTTTAGCCAAGATATCACCCCCCCCCACACACACCCACACACACCCCCACACAAACCAGTTCCGATACATTTCTTCAAGAAAGAAGAAAAGTACGTGTGTGCAGTACCAGTGCAGCACAAATACCACTGCATCACTAACCTCACAATATTCAGATCACATCTGATTGAATGAAGTCATTTCCCACAATAGCCTATTTCACAACCACATGTAATAGCTTCTAAGTTCTAATACCATTGCCAACTCTACATGTACATGTACAAACAACTGCAATCACACCTATTTAAAGATATGACTATCTCAAGCAATGCATAATACTGTTGTAGCTGTTTATATCTAGCATACAGGCATCACATCACAAGTTACACTCAAGATATGTAACAAAATTGGCATCTGAACATACCTCAGTTTGTTTCGTGTGAATCGCCCACTTGCGGTTTCATACACCCCAACTGGGCTGTTCCAGTTGAAATTCATACAACCTCTCCGGCAGACATTATCTTAATCTCCCACACAGGGCGTGTGAATTTCAATGGGCCTACCTCAATGGGTGACTCCGTTTGTAATATTCACTCCCTGTGTGGACGATTCCAGTCATGTCTTGCATGAAGGGTGTATGGATTGCAGTTGGAATAGCCAAAATTTACACGCTTTTGATGTATGGATTGCAGCTGCAATAGCCAGGCGGCGACTGGTATGATAGAGCCGCAACTTGTGAAACCGCCTCGTCAGTATGTCATTTTCCACACGGTTGACGATGGAAATTTACTGAATTTAGAGAATGCACGGCACTCACCACCTAGCACTAGACCAATCCTGACGAAATTTGACACGTTTTGAAGCACAGACAGCAGAACCATTGCCTGTGGTTATCTCTTGTTTATCAAAACACTAGACTAGATGTCTCCATGTTTTGCCCCTAATTATAATGGGGGATGCGGCACATATGAGGCAAAAATGACCCTTTTTGACCCCTGTGACCCCTGGATGACCTCCGATATTAAAACATTTAAAGACTTTTGTAGCCACTTACCCAATACGGCTTGCCTATGCGTTTGGTCCACATCCGATCACGGATGTAGCACTAGTAGTCAATTGTGAGAAAGAAAGAAAGAAAGAAACAAACGGCAAGACAAAAATAAGTTAGGCTGCACGCCTAACTTAAGAAAAAAAAATAAGTTAGGCTGCACGCCTAACTTAAAAAAAAAATAAGTTAGGCTGCACGCCTAACTTAAAGAAAGAAAGAAAGAAAGAAAGAACTTGACAGAAACAGACCTTAGCAATTTTGCAAATTGCTAAGGAATCAGCAACTAGAGATAATTTGCGCTCACAGAGCGCAGACAATCGCCAGGCATGTAACCCTTAAATGACCTTTTGATCTGACCTTTGACCTTAATGTTTCCCAGGTCATGAGGTTTGTTGTCATCAAAATTGAGCCTCGTACCCATTACAGATGTCCAAAAATGCATTTCTAAAATTTGACCTCTGCATGACCTTTGACCTGACCCCTGCAAAATGTTCCCTGGTCATGAGATCTGTTATCACTGAGTTTGAGCCACATACCCCTTACAGATGTCCAGAAAAAGAAATTATAAGATTTGACCCCAGATAACCTTTAACCTGACCCCTGCAAAGTGTTCCAATATATTCCCCTGGTCATCAAGTTTGTTGTTACAGAGTGTGAGTCCCGTACCCCTTACAGATGTACAGAAAATGCATTTCTAAAATATGACCTCTGCATGACCTTTGACCTGACCCCTGTAAAATGTTCCCCTGGTCATGAGATTTGTTGTTAACGAGTTTGAGCCCCATACCCCTTATGGATGTCGAGATAATACAATTGTAAGATTTTACCCCCTTAATGACCTTTGACCCCAATTCTTTGTACAACTTTTAGACACTGGCTAAAGGCGATGCAGGTATGCAAGTGACGTCATTGTATTATGTAATTTGTAGAAGAAGAAGTATTTTTAGTGAAAATCAAATTTTGGCCATAATGACCTTTGGATGACCTTTGACCTCGAGTTGGTCATGTAACATTTGTGCCCCTACCCAATGGTCCTTGTGACCAAATATGGTTACATTGGCCTAAAGCATATGGCTACAATGGCTCGTTAAAAGTTTGACAGAAGAAAGAAAGAAAGAAAGAAAGAAGAACTGACCAAAAACAGAACACTCGCAAATTGTAAATTTGCGATTGTAATCAGTAATACTATCTATAAAGCATTTATTATATAGCACTAGTATCCATGATGAGTATCTGTGAGAGTGTGAGCCCTTGGCCTACGTGGCAAGGTAGCCAGTAGCTAGGTTTCGATTACCAAGTTCAAGTGCAATCCAGGGTATCAGGTAAAGGTCCCTTGCACTCAGCAGGTTGCCATGGTAAATGATTATGCTAGGGGGTCAGATAAGTTCAATCTACTAACAGGCCCTACTAAATGTGATCTTATGCAAATTTAGCCAGGAAGTCCAACCCAGCTTGGTATCACACAAGCGGGATGGTAACCTGATTGGACAGCTCTATGGTGTAGGTACAACAATTGTGGATAATATTAACATGCATATTAAATTCAAATTCCTGGATGCTGTTTCTTTTACCAGGGTACAAAATGTCTTTGAAAATTTGCCAGAGAGAGTCAAGTTGACGTCACACACCTAATGCAATACAATTGCAACAAAGCCGACACCATTATGAAAAATCGTGTAGCGTAGATACATGTGATTGGAGACTGTTGGAATAGCTGTCTTAATTTAGTATAAGGTAAGCAAGAAATGTGCTCTTGAATTTATAAATGTGATGTGAGATTATTATTAACACCATTATAACAAATCAATTTAATGTTTGTTTTAAAACAGAAAAAACCTGCTAATATTCCATATAGGGTGTGATAGTTTGTTAGTTAGTTCATGGGTTTGTGATTGAGTGTCGATGGCATGTCTCTTTATTCAGACAACCTTGGAAAGAAGTATAAAATCAGGTATTGTAATGTTATAATATGTAATATAATATGATACAAAAATAAATATACAGAAACTGTTTTTATTAACTTTAATTACCAAATTCACATCTAGAGATTTGCAAAACTAAACTCCATAAAGGTAATTAAATTTGAAATATTTTCGTTATAAAATGGCCTTTGCTGAACCAATATTTGTGCTATAAATGGTTTTCTTTTACAAATGCTTGTTATTACAATGTAGTGAGAAGCATCCCACCATCTCTAATTAACATTGGGAATGATTTATGCATTGAATATTCATTTTTTGTTCAGAGATCGAAAGTGCAGTCCACACAAATTAAAGGGGACTGCTCTATAATCCGAAGGTTCTATAATCCGAAGGTTCTTTAGTCCGAAGGTTCGCTAGTCCTAACACGTGTTCATAGCATTCGTTAGTCCGAATTTTAAAAGAGGTTCTCTAGTCCGAAAAAAAAATTGAAAAGAGGTTCTTTATTCCGACGGTTCTTTATTTCAAAGGTTCTATAGTCCGAATTTTAAAACGGTTCTCTAGTCCGAATATGAAAATAGTCTCTATAGTCCGAATTTAAAAAAGGGTTCTATAGTCCGAATATGAAAATAGTCTCTATAGTCCGAATTTTAAAAAGGGTTCTATGGTCCGAATATAGAAATAGGCTCTATAATCCGAATTCAAAAAAGGGTTCTCTAGTCCGAAATTGTAAAACGGTCCTATAGTCCGAAACGGATACCGTGTTCTTTAGTCCGAATCAGTAAAAAGGTTCTATAGCCCGAATTTTTAAAACATTAACATATACTGCGCCCTCTAGCTAGATAATACTAAAGCAGGGTCTATGGCAAACGGGATATGACGCTACTGCTATTAAAAGGGCGCACACCACCAAATCACGATGTAATGACGATGTAATGTAGATGGATTCCGGTAAAAACAAAAATCTTTTTAGGCATGTTATAGCTTAAATAAATATTTGATACCTACACATGAACTTGGATCGCCCAATAAGTTGCATAACACAATTTTTTAATAAAGTAGGCTCTCGGATAGAAAAATGGCCAGAAACGGGTTTTCAGGGTCTACCCTGAACGGGTCGAAAATGAAAAACGGATAAAAATGAAGAAACTATCACCAGAATAAAGGTGAACGTTAATGTATGCTACGAAAAATATCCAGAGAAACCAACCATGTTGAACTTCAGCGGATTTGTATTTAACAAGTGATGATTTGACACTGAAACAAATGATAAAAATAAAATTCGAGTATAGAACCCGCTTACCAATTCGGACTAAAGAACACGGTATCCGTTTCGGACTATAGAACCGTTTTGCAATTTCGGACTATAGAACCTTTTTTAAAATTCGGACTATAGAGCCTATTTCCATATTCGACTATAGAACCCTTTTAAAATTCGGACTATAGAGCCTATTTTCATATTCGGACTAGAGAACCGCTTTTAAAATTCGGATTAAAGAACCTCTTTTAATATTCAGATTAGGGAACCTTTTTGAAATTCGGACTATAGAACCTTCAAATAAAGAACCGTCGAATAAAGAACCTTCGTAATAAAGAACCGTCGGATTAAAGAACCTTCGGACTAAAGAACCGTCGGACTAAAGAACCTTCGGACTATAGAGCTTCCACCAAATTAAATGGGACCACATCAGGGGTCGATTTAGAAAATAAAACCCAGTGTTGTAGATCTCGAGACTGGCCTTGAGACCATTCTCGAGACCGGCTAAGCCTGGTCTTGGTCTTGCTCTTGGTCTAGGACCTGCTGATCTTAGTCTCAGTCTCGGCCCTTCTGGTCTTGAGGTCTTGGTCCGAGACTGGCTTCGAGACCAGTAAAATAGCACCATTCTGGTCATTTGGCAGCCTTTAATGCTCAAACAGTTTTCATAAATTGAATCATTAAAGATTAATTTAATTTCTAATTAACATTCTCATTCTCACCTCAATACCTACTCAATTATTTATAATTAGGCCCAATTATTAATTGTTCAAAATATCGTATAAACAGACTCTATCTCAATCTCCAGAATCCAAGATTATACCGCTCCATTAAAATCTATTTTTTAGCAACACATCATATATTTCTTTGCATTTGCCCAAATAATCATTCGTACATCATTCAAAAAGTAGCAACATTACAGTTAATCCCAGCAAACACAGAAACCCTTCTTGGTTTTCTTCATAACATTTCAAAGGACTCAAAGGTTACCAAATAATGTTAAAATGTATACTCTAGATGCTGGGAAAGGAACGCTTTCTTATTTTTATACAATAAAGTTTCAGAATTTGTTGTACATTATGATATTATAAAGTTGGCAAAACATTAATTTAATAACGTTTGGCAGAAAAGTGTTGAACAACTGTTTGGGAAAATGCTCTGCAACACGTTTGGCCTCAAAATTATATATTATATGAATGGTATTTAAAGGAGTATTTCGTGATCCTAGCATCCTCTATTTATGTCATTTTTCATTAGATATCCACGAAAAAAACCTATTCCCAAAATTTCAGTTGATTCCGATTTTGCGTTCGCGAGTTATGCATGATTATGTGTATTACACTGTTCCATAGACAATGCGTTGTAATTTTGTTCTGGTGCACCAGAACGAAATTCAAATTTCACGATATCTTTGCTAAACTAATTAATCTGCAAGGAATATTTTGTACATAAACATTATGTAGCCAGAGGTTTCCAGTGATATAAAAATCTCAACTTTTTTTGTGTTAAGTGGGGGGATGAGGCTGTGGATCACGAAATGCCCTTTTGAATGAATTTATTGTTAGTGAATTTACATATGTATTATCTTTTTTCAAAAGAACATTAGTTTTTTCCAAGGATCTATTTTTTCTTCAAATTCCATTCATAGTAAATAACGCAAAATTAAAACTTGCAACGTGGATCATATAATGATCAAAGGCGCATCATAAAGCTCTATAAGTGTAGTTTTTTAGCTTTTGGGAACATTATATTAATTGTTTTGATCATTTTGTGGGCATAAAAGTCTCAATAAAACTGACCAAAATAGGCATATGCTCAGTCCCTGTCTCCCATAAATTTTAATGCTTCAGACACCACTGGTTTTTTTTTTTTTCAAGCCCGGTCTCGATCTTGGTCTCGGACCTGCCAGTCTTGGTCTCAGTCTCAGACCAGCCGTCCTCGTTCGTGGTCTCGGTCTCGGACTGCCTGGTCTCAGTCTCGGTCTTGGTCTCGGATGGGCCGGCCTCGACTACAACACTGATAAAACTTACATGCACAACTCTAATTTTTTCCTCTAAATGGGCTGAATAATAGGCAAAATTCTACATGTACAGAGCCAAAGTTACATGCATTTGTGCATGTAAAACCCCTCTAAATCGAGCCCTGGACCACATGCCGATATGCCATCTCATGTTAGCTCAGATTGCAATAAAGGTGTTAATACCACAACAAGCCCAGGCTACAAGATTATGCTGAAATTTTTTGTCCCTACCTCCCCCCTCCATTTTTTTCATTCTTAAGGGCCATGGCGAAAAAAATTAGGGTCTACAATTGTACATTTTCTACAGCAAACCATATTCTTGGCCTAGAAATTTTACCCCCCCCCCCCTCAATTTTGTGATCTCAGTATGCCCCTGATCAATTCATAATCTCAGCAATGTTTAGCTCATTGCAGGCAAGATGCATAACATCATGTATCATTATAGAACGACATGCGCACAGTTTGACGCAGTATCTGTAGATGTAAAGTGCGTTTTGTGTGAGTGTATGATAGAACTTAATAACATGCACTGTAACAAATAACTTCTCTGGAGTTAAAGAAAGTTTTGTGAACAAAGTATAATGATTAATATAATCTTTTTATCTTCCTGCAGATTCAAAATGGCTTCCACCCCAGAGCCTTGTACTGATGGCCGATATCGGGACAGACCTGCAAGAGACCTTAAAGAATGGAAAGAGTGGCAGCAGAAAGTATTTACTACAAAATATGATTTTTCCAAGCCTGTCACACCTCAAAAGAGCCCCAAAAGTAGGAAAAAATCAGTTCATATTTTTACTCAACACTACCGATGGAATTGTCAAACCCAGGAATCACCATCCATCCAAGACACTGCTGTAGCTGCAAAAAGTACAGAAAGGCTTAGGACCAAAAGCAAGAATAACAGTCAAAGTGACCAAAACAGGTTGGTATTATCATCATTTTGATGTGTAACCAAAATCTTTTAGCAGATAATGGTGCATAAAAAATCAAGCTGAAAACACCAAAATGCCATACATGAGCAACACACAAACATGGTAGAATGTAATGGACTCTTGTAAGTCTAATTAGAATGTCAGTAATGGGTTGTCCCATTATCCAACTCTGGGGATACAATCCTTTCAACTGTTTCAAATAATTAACACATTACTGGAAAGAAGGTTTTTACTGTGTTTCTCACTAGTTTTTGTTCTGTGTAAACAGCCCTTGTTTCGTATGTTGGACAGTATTAATACTGTTAAATTGAGAAATTTTGCTCTGATTGTATATCAAAGCTAATAATATAAGCATCATAATTCGCAAACCATGCACAATTGCTGCCGATTCATTTTTGACATGTAAGAGCTTGCTGTAGAAAGAGCAAGCATAGTCAGTAAAAGGAGGGTTGGTTTAAAAATCAAGCAATATTGGCTGACACCATACATATTTTTGATAATTACATCTATTTCCAGATCTGAAAACAGTGACTTCCAAGTTTTCATCAAGACACCCATTTCAACAACAGAGAACCTCCGAGTGAAGCAGAGTACATCAGTGATAGAGATCAAGACTGTGATTGGGGATAAGCTTGGTATTGCTACTGATAAATTAGAACTATATATTGGACCCATGAAGGTATACATATAGCTTTGATATTTATTCAACTAAGGGACTTCACAATAATTAATTATGAACCCTGCTCATCATGGGAGAGGGTTCGTCTGATATTGGGTCACTCATACAGGAGTAGTTGAAAGATAATCTGTGTCTATGCAAAATATTTAGGCCCATGTTGAACATAAGTGTCCTACAAAATTGTAAATTTATTTTGATTGTTCTGAGACTGCACTTCAAATTGCGCTGCATCAGGTGAAATTGTACCACAACTTTCAAATTGGGGTGCCCCCCCCAGATTTGAAAAATTAACTCAAACACTGAAATTGCACCTGACCTTCTTAATTGTAATTCTAAATGACAATATCCTCTCACGTCACTGATCACATTAAATAGAACATTAAAAAATTATATCAAAAATCAGTACTGCAAAAGACAGTGACCGCGAAAGATGGTGACTGCGAAAGACGGGTGACTGCTAGTATAGCTTTAATATTCTTATAGCCATAGGAGTCAAAATCCAGTTCACTGCATAAAATATCTATCAATCTATCTGTCAATATATCTTTCAATCAATTTATGCAATTGAGGTTTGATCCTGGATTGACTAACCATGTGCTGACTCCAACTTTCTATACTATGTCTATACATTTCATCTACATTTCATCTTGTAGCAAAATAAACTTTTACTAATTTCAAAGAAATCAACCACTTACAACTATTGAGATGATTTAAATTGGTCCATTTTGAAATTAACTTTTATGTGTTACATATACATTCCATGCATGTTTGGGACAAAAGTATTAATTTGAATGTGGTCTTGCACATATGTGACCAGCTCCAACAAAACCCGGAACAAGTCGCTAGGCATGTTTTTGAGTTATAGACCTTTAAAGATGACATTCCCATTAAAAAAAATCAAATTTTGGAATTCTTAATTTCATGGTACATGTATTTGACTTTCAAATCCTTGAACGTACTTATTAAAACAACGTTTATTTAATCAATAATTAACAATTGAACTATGATAATCCCTATTCAATCCTGTGTAAGGCAGGATCGAACTAATTAGCCCATTACACAGAATAGCAACTTGGCAAAAATATCAAGGTATCATTTACAAAATTATCCATATCTTGAAAAGTATTGATGTTTATATATATAATTTGGTATTATTTTTAAAGCTTATTGTCTAGTGCTTACATTTTTATTCAAATCATGAAATGTCAAAAATGCGCCATGTTCCTGGTTTTGTCAGACCGGGGCACATATGTGACGTGTCATGTCAAAAGGAGACACTTTTGGGCAGGTTAACAATTTTGATGTTTTTACATAACTTAAATATAGAGATATTTTGTTCCACAACGCCATTTTCCCCAATGAAATGGGACATTCCTAAGCAAAGATATTGAGTTCGTAAGTTATATATGGTATTATAAAATTGGAAATTGAGATATCGGCCTTTAAAAATATTATTGACAATGTTGAGAGTAGAATTACTGTGAAAAATGTCTCAAAAAATACAAAATTCCAGTTATATTCCGGTCTGAAACTATCAGACAATATTTTAAACATAATAACATCACAAATTTGCAACAAACCCAAATAATATTGTGAAAAAAAATCACCCAGGCAGATTTTTGGCTATTTCTCCATTTACGATCCTGCCCAATGCCCAAAAGTGTCTCCTTTTGACATGACAAATGTCACATATTAGGCCGCATAATATTAATGTTTTGGTTTTTGTCTGGAGGATTTTCATGAATTGATGAGAGAGGTGTTTTTTGTTTTTGTTTTCTTCTTCAATGTAAAATTAACATTGCTAATAGTTTTCAGTCTTCCCAACAGTAATTAAGGAAAAGGAGGTTGCCCTTTTTTTCCAAATGTGAGATTCTGATAGATAAACCACCTGGAGTACCGTAAAATGACTTGGAAGTGATCCTTGTTCTCTGATAAACTTATTTATCTGTGTGAAGTTTTCTTGAAGCATTCCAAAGTTTTTAAAAATAAAAACTGACAACCCCCAGAAATTGAGGTGGGAGGGGACGAGAACCAAAACTTTTATTTCATTTGGCCTTATTCACAATTCTCTGTACATGTATTTCAGATGTGTAATTTACTGACTTTGGGTGACCATGGAGTAAAGAACCAATCCAATCTTGAAATGAAGATTCTACCAGGTCTTCTTGGAGGTGCTGACAATCTACCAGACCCACCAGTTAATCCTGCCGAAAATGTCGAACCCTATTTGACAATACCTTTATCCAAATCACCATCCGATTTTCTAAATAAGCCTGGCTTAGGTTGTAGAGATGATAAACTAGACAACGAAGAAATAGCAAACTATGTGAGAGTTCTAATGGCTGTGCAAATGGTGTTTCTAGGATCAGTCCTATGTGTAGAAAAAGTGGTCAAACAATGGCAAAAAGTGGTCAAAAAGCTAATTGACAATTGTACAACCCCAAATGTGTGTTGTGAACTTAAAGGAAAGAAGCCATCCAAACCCACAAAACAGAAGAAAGGATTTTGTGATAATTGTATCCTGTTGTCAAAATTAGTAGTCAATGCTGTTAACAGGTATGCTCCTGGCAAGAGAGAAATATTTTGGGGAAAGCCTTTTAATTTCCACAAGGATCCTCTTGAAATTGCAAAAGCCTTTGTCTTCAAAGCACCAGAAGAGAGATTGGATCAAATAGGCTCATTTGGTTACTGTGATGCAGGAAGTCTAATGCTCATAATGATGAACTTTGGTCCATTTTTGGTAGACCAGGAAGCTAGTGAAAGACTACAACAGGAAATACTGGATAAAGCAGCGGAATTAAAGAAGGTAATCTTAATTTCTACATGTGTGCATGGCAATCTAATCAGAGCTGTTGTATCACTCTGGAATTACTTTTTGTGACTGGACACTACAAATCAGCCATAAAGTCGGTCCCCTGTCAATTTTGTTTTCTTTTGTGTTTAGAAAATATATATCATAAGCTTTAAAATAGTATATCATTTGACTTCAAACGATATCCAGAAGCGGGGTTATGGTTTGTTGAACTCTGCTCCTTCAACAAAATGGTACCTTTTTCGGTTCTACATGTGTCTCTTTTTCCACATTGCTTGGTAATAGTCATAATTGGCGGTTATTTCAAATCATCCCCAAGTCAACGAGGTTCAGGAATGTCCTCTCATTGTTAATTGTTGGTTATACATACCTAGACAAAATACAATGCGTTGTAACCCACCACTTGAACAGGATTTAGCCAAAACAAACAAAGACTAGAGCTACTTAAAGAATCTATAGAAATAGGTAGAAGATTATTATCCTCTTCAGCAATAGGATTATCGATTGGTTTAAACACTATAAAATGAGAAACTTGTCACACCAAATTGAGGTACTTATGAGTACGACCTTCACACACATTTTACACTGCAACTCATAATACAATTTGCCGACTTTACGGCTCATTCTTATAGTGTACAGGCACATATTGTTATTATTTATAGTAGTTTGATTTTTTGTTGATATTCACAAGCTTTCTATCTTGGGCAAGCGATATTACCACATAAAAGTGTTAATATCAACAAAAATCAAACTATTAATATCAACTTAATATCAAACTACTAGTTGTTTAAATCTTGAATTTTCCTTTAACTCAATATGATTTTGCTATCTTAATCCACAGCTTAACCCTGAACCCAAAAGGGAAGAGAAAGTAAGGGCAATTGCAGAGATCATTAATAAGGTAAATAATCTCAATTTTGAATTCATAGACAATCAGAATCATTGTCCAGTCATCAAGCCAATTGTGCATGTGAAAGGGTCTGTGTGCCGTAATTAAAACTAAAGAGATACATCTACAGACCATCCATCAACAGGTCCCTGTGTTTTGAATGCTGAGAACCCTTACATATTCATGAGGGTGGATCATTCGATCAACTGTGTGTAATAGTCCCAGAAAATATGCGGTATAGGCATATCATTTTCATTTCTTGCACTTCATAGAATGATTAGGGGAGTTGAGACAAAAAATTTTGTCCTGAATTTATCAAACAAGGGGAGAGGCCTATGCATACACTGGAACATGAAAACATTACAAGCTTGCGCACAACATCAAATTAATGATGTTTAGGGATGAAATCAAAACTCGACCGGCGGTTCTGTCTGGTTCTGTCCAGTTGCCTTTGTTTAGAACAATAGCAACCGGGCGGAACCGGATGGAACCGGCGGTCAACCGCTGGTCAAGTTTTGATTTCATCCCTTAATCATTCTTAATATCAATAAACGGGGGAAAGAAGAATCACGCATTGCACACTGGCACAATTAATATGAAATTACAAATGGAAACATATCATGTATAGGGAGATAAACCAGAGAAAAAAATCTGGACATACCTGGCTGTGCAGGGACTTGAACCCCGGACCTCTCACTTTTAAGCCGAACGCTCTACCCACTGAGCTACACAGACTGTCCCTGAATTTATCTTTTTTCTTTAGTAACTACTTTGAACTGAATTGCTATTGCAGTACGACATCCAATGTCACAGTACAACATCCAATGTCACAGTACAACATCCAATGTCACAGTACAACATCCAATGTCACAGTACAACATCCAATGTCACAGTACAACATCCAATGTCACAGTACAACATCCAATGTCACAGTACAACATCCAATGTCACAGTACAACATCCAATGTCACAGTACAACATCCAATGTCACAATGAAAATGTATGTGACACATTGTAAATTGATGATAAATGGTAAATCCCAATTTTGACCTCAACTGGTGCCAAACAAAGATGCACATTACAACTTCAATTTTGTCTTGATATTTCAAGTGGGCACCCTCCCAGTTGGTATATCTCTGAAGGCCAGCTCTAAGGGAGTGTTCATAATTACTTTGGTGGGGGGCGGTAGAAAAGTTGAAACCTCTGATGACATAATTTTTTAGATCCCCCTGAAAAAGGGTGGATTTTTTGTATTCCCCCATTTTATGGTCTAAAAAAGAAACCAAAAACATATGTTATTAACTTTAGAATTAACTAAAAATGACCATTTGGATTTATTACTCATCGGAGTTATAGTCTTACATCCAAATTGTAATCAAAATGTGCAAATTTTGTTGGTTTGAAGCTTACTGGCTGAAGGAACAGGGGGAGGGGGGATAAAAATTTAAAAAATATTCACTTACATCATAGGTCCAGAAGTCTAGTATACTGATACTTGATGAGCATAGACTTTAGTCCCATATGTTGAATAGTAAGAGCCCTCTATTAAGATGTTTGTATCTAAATATTTTTCATGTGAACAAAAATTTCAGCTGAATGAAGATTGAAATTTTGTTCACAACACATATTGACTTGTGACGTCAGAACTGGATCATAGACTCAACTAAGTTGTAGCACCTCCGTCCTTATTCAGAGAAGGCCATCAACATCCAGGCCAACCATGGCCTGGATGTTGATGGCCTCTTTGAATCCTCTTTCAAAGTACCATGGTTCTCTGTTGAGGATCTGCATTTTCTCTAGAACTGGATCATTCTGCTGAAGAAGGTTGTAGTTTCAGGTGAGCAACTTTATGTGTTGTGAACAAAAGTTCAGTTCGACTTCATTTATTTGATTACCAACAGAGATGAACTTTCATGTTTTTTTTGTCTTGATGTCCTAATCCATAGAAAATCCCTAAACTCACTGAAGAACACAAAAAGAAAGCAGTTGAAGAGATCATTGACAAGGTACAATATAAACAATATCCTAATTAAATCCTGCACAAAATGTATTGTTACACTTTACTAAGAGACATTTTCATGATGAATGTACCATGAAATGAAAATTTGTTCTTCCAATTTTGTTACCTCACTCAATTTCATGACTGGATATGAATAAGATATGGCCATTTACACCAAAACATTCAACTTTAAAACAATTATTTGAAGTACCCTCTGAAAAGACTTCTTCTTTAATTTGTCTATTATTTTACAATGTTATTTTTATTATCTGAATTCACAGCATCATGAACTCCAAGGTGAACTGAAAGGGGAAAATATTGCAGAGATCTTTAAAAAGGTAATTCAAATCTTGAGATCCTAGCTGAACAGAATGACGAAGAGATGTGACTTCAGTCTGCAAGTCTAGATAAAACTAAGAAATTAAATATGGGTCTGTTTTTAAGGAAAAAATCCTTATAGACATATATAGTTCTGCTGTGAAGACTTGTCTGTCTTACTTGCAAAAAAGGCAGTGAATTCAGCTCAATTCACTCATTTTTGTCTCACCTGAAAGATGGAGAGAAACTATAGTAATCACTTTTCTGTATGTATGTATATTGTATGTACAGTTTCTTCCACTGATTCGGAGACATGCCACAAAATAAGGCCATAGGCCTAGAATTAAAATGCTGTAATCTCAAGTGCAGTTTCTATCTGTCTATGGGATAGGCCTACAGCAACTTGTTAGTGATTTGGGCGACTTTCTGATCATCTTTCCCATGAAGTTGCTGTTCAAATTGAAAAAAGGTTTTTTTGGGTGAATTGAAAAATAAGGGGTCTTCGGGTGACAGAACATGTGTTCGTAAACAAAATAATATAGGGTCTTGAGTGACAGTCATGCTGAAAAGGGGGTCTTACCAGCCATACATGTCACCCTCCAAAATGTGAGTGTAACCCTCCCGCCCTCCGTATTGTTTCAATGTGCGAGTGGTTACCGATTTTGGAATTCTAGTTCGATTCCACAACCATTCATACCTATATCACCTGTTGTATTGTTTTTCATGCAAATTGCCCCCTGCATGACAGAATTTTATTGAAACAAGGATGACTCTGATTATGAGTGACATGCATCGTTTTGCATAATTTTTACGCTCTATCATCAATCAAACTACAAAACACTTGTATAGCCCTATAGTGTGTATGCAATACAACGTCACTCACGACAGAGTCATCTTCATTAAAATAAAATTCTGACCTCTGTAATGTTCCACAGGGTAATACGTTGAATATATTCATCAGGTTTGTTCAGTAAATAAACATTTTGGATTTTTGTTTGACAAAACCAAATAAATATTTCGTCCTACTCATCAGAGGACTTCATCAGGTATGACTGATATGGGTCATCTGATCCAATTTCCTTAGTCTCTTTTGCATGTACTGCATATTTTTACGGTCTTTAGCATAAACGCAAAGCTCTATCGCGTGTTCACAGTTAATGATTCCGATTAACCAAAATATAAAAGTTAGCCTTAGCTAAGCTAGCCTTAGTTTTGTATATGTAGTCAGTAGTGTTGCAGGGTCAATTTTGTCCTTTGGGTGTAGGAGTTTCTTATGAAGAGTATTATTTGGTTTCATTGCTGTGGCTATGCCGTGTTTGCAGAAGATCCGGTTGACTTTCTGTGAAACTCTCTCTACGTATGGGACCACCACAAAACCCTTTGTCTTATTATTATTGTCTTTATTAGGCTTTATCTGTTTGTTAGCCATTTTCTCTTTCACCTCAGGGAGAGTGTGCACTACACCAAGTTTGTGGGGAGGGTGGTGGGAATTCTTGTTGGGAAATTCTTCAAATCAATGTACATGCATGATTCTTTGAATTGTACATGATTCAATGTACATGATTCATTTGAATTCATTTGAATTGTACATGATACATGATTCAATGTACATGATTCATTTGAATTCTTCAAATTCAAACCAATTCAATGCATGACCTCGGAGTTACGTGCATGAATTTGGCAGGCTATTTTGAAACAATCATGGTTGCACTTGTACATTGTTTTTGATTTTCTTGTTCCATTTTGCGCTGATTTCCGTATTTTCAATATCGCTTATCACACGACCTAAGCCCAATGTGTGCAATGTGACATCACTGCAGCCCAAGTTTCGAAACATGGCAGCTTCCTCTTATGACTTTAATTAATTAATAATTACACTAATTAGCAAAAGTGTTTGATTCTAGCAATACCGTCAGTGTAACTAGAAAGGCAACTACTACAATGTGTCCTTTTAAAAAAATTGTCTGGCTGTTTCCTTTAATGAACACCAGAAAGGAACTGCTCGGGTGTCTAAGCAAAACTACACTTGTCAAACTCGCAAACAATCATCAAGTTAACAGTTAAAATCGGCAGTCATTAACTGTGCATGTGACAATGCAAAAATTCTTTGTAAGGAGTGTTATACAAACTCCAGATACATCAAAGAATCAATCTGGATCGGGAGAAGAGGAACAATGTCATGAATAGGGATAAGATCCCCTCCTGACTAAAGAAGAAAACGCCATCATCAGTTGGGATCCAGCAAACATAAAGTGGTGAGGATCGACCATCATCACTCTGAAGATGTCTATCGACCATGATAAATAAAACCGTCAATTGTGAGTAAAATTCTGGTTTTGTGCAAAAGAAATTTATTCAGTCAACTATATTCTTGTTTTGAAAATCTTAAAGTTTTCTGTTTCTTTTCTACTCTCTTTAATCCACAGTTTGACAAAGAAATCATGAATGAACACAAAGCCACTGCAATTGCACAGCTTATTACCGAGGTAAGACTATTGATATTGCTTTCAGAGTTGCACAAAATTGTGGTTACAAACATAAGTTACCTCAGAAAACCCGATCTCCTTATTTGTGATCGTCAGACCATGCAAGCTTTTATTGTTGAAATATCTTGCCCATTTGATGCTTTTGTTAACACATGTTATAACATCAAATTCAATATTTGCCAACCACTCAATGAGCACATCACCCTGGACACACCGTTTTCATGCAAAACTATAGGTAGTCTCGGAAGTATCCATAACAAAGTTACTTTTGGACTAAAACACTTGGCTTTTCAAATAGACGGTGTAAGGCGATCGCTAGGATGGTGCAATATGGAAATGCCTATAATAATATATATTAGTACATCTAGGGGGATGCTTTGGAAGATCAGAAGCAATTGTAGACAGTTGTAGACAATAACAAAGTTACTTTTGGACTAAAAACACTTGGCTTTTCAAATAGACGGTGTAAGGCGATCGCTAGATACCTCAGCATTAGCGCAGCCGTTGGCTCAAATACTATCTAGAAGCAGCGCACTCGCACTATTTTGCAGCGATAATGGCTTGCCAATTTGCTGAGGTGTCTGGCAATTGTCCATCTTTGGTTTCTCATCATTTTATTTTTCTTCTTCACTGTTGCATAATCATTGCATTACTATGCCCTGCTTGTATTATATATATTGTATTTTACTGTGGTTTTATATGCACTAAAAGATTTGAATATGTATGTATGTATTTTATGCATTATCAAATTTATGTGGGTTAGAGAGCAAAACAACACATTTTAGACTTAAGGATGGTGCAATATGGAAATGCCTATAATAATATATATTAGTACATCTAGGGGGATGCTTTGGAAGCGTGAGCCCCCTCCCCAAGTAAGATAAAAGCAGGGGGTGGTAAAAGAAGAAGAAGAAGGGTCGGCTAGAAGAATTATTAAAGAAAAAAGGGCGGGGTAGAAGGGGTGGCAATAGTAATTATTAATGAAAAAGAGCGTAAAAATTATGGAAAAGGTTATATTAAAAAATTGTTCAACGAATTAAATTATACCTCAAAAATTTGGTTTTCATTGCCAGCAGGGATGCCGCTAGGGGGGTATTGAGGAGGTAGACACCACAAACTCTTATCAATAGAGGCCGTCAGCCTTTCGCCATCTTGTGGGTACAAATGATACGCGTGTTCATGCGTCTGATACTACGCGCAGGTCGCAGCTTGCCACGCAGTTGTTACCACGCACCAACGCGATGATTTTGCTGTTCGCGCATGGAGATCGAACGACCATCGCAGCGTGTACCCACAAGATGGCGGCATATGACGTCACGCTGACGGCCTCTATTAAAAAAAAATGGGTGAAAAAATGTGATCCTCACCCCCCCCAATTGTTTTGTTACAACCTGTATGAGTGTGATGCGGTCCAAGATATGTTTTGTCTATCTTTTTGTCTGTTTTTTTTCCTTTAAATTACCAACCATGTTCTATTTCTCCTGTAATGTTTATTAACTAAGATCATTAGTACCTAGTGCGTCCAGGATTAAAACTTGCCACTGGAATTATAAGTTATACTTGCCCTGTTTTTCAATCTTACATTTGTCTGTCTTTTGCATAATGCCATTATCTAAATCACAGAGCATCCGTGAACTTGAAGCTGAAAAGAGATCAGAAGCAATTGTAGACATCATTAAACAGGTAAACAGGTACTCTTTCTAGATATGGAAATCCTAACAACCAACTAAAATCTCAACCTGTAAGCTACAAAAAACTCAGTTTTGCTGTCGTTGAGTTGAAGCATGCTATGAGTTAGCTGGCATTATATATATAGAAAAAATCAGAACCATTCGGATGTCGTCTCACAGCCAAGTAAATGAGGGAATAAAATCATTACATATTTAATGCGCTTGCAGACCCGCCATTAGCTGTTGTGGCGTGTAGAAGTAAAACATGTAATCATGAAGGTGATTGTGAACGGTTCTGATTTTTTTCTCTCCTTTATAATAGTTCCAGTTTGCCCAAGCTTCACTTCTTACTTATATATTTTCTCAGGCATGTATCGTCTGTGAACCTTGCATTTATTATTTAATGTCTCACATTGACTGATGTCCTGCTAGGACACAGCAGATAGGCTGCCCTCTCTCTTTATAATTACTTTTATAATTGTTCAATTTTAGATTTTGTCTTTATTAGATTGCATTCATGTTTGTTATACTTTTGTTCACCTGAGTTCGGTGGTAATGTAGGTGCATAATTTGATGGTCACAGAATCGATTCTTGTGCGTAAAGTTACTCGCACAGAGCATACATGCATACATTGTGATGTGTACAAGGGCAATATGCAAGCACTGATAAGTACAATTGTAATGCTGCATTGCACACGATTATTACTCTGAATGACTTGGAGATTAAAACAATTGCCTAAGGAATAAACTATAGTCAGGGAAATGGGCCCAGGAAAATAGGCATGTTTGATGTTTAGGCCTACGTACGTAAAAAAATGGCGATGAGCGACAGCTCTCAAACCACTTGTCCGACTTACATAGATACAGTTGACTCCAATGAGTTATATAAAGAATCACTAATCACAAATATAGGCCTATTTGATTTCTGTGACAGTTAAAATATCTAAAGCTGTAATTTGCTGGATCATCATCGGTCGGATGAGAAGCAGTCGGTCAGAAGCTTAATTTCATTCAATAAGATCTGTCCTGAGCTGCATTTCTGATCTCAGCTGGGGTTTGCGATATACTGGTGGTGAAGTACTCTCTGTCTTCCCTGCCTCCTTTTGCCATGTTGCGGGTCATGAGAGCATAGATATTGATTAGCTAATCTGATGGTTTCCGGAGGATGTGCCCGAGACATTTCATCTGTCGTTTTTGAACGAGGGGTGATAGTGGCTGCTGATTGGTCATCTGGTACATAGTCACATTGGATACTCTATCATGGTGATGGATCCCCAGCATTATTCTGTAGCAGTTGGTGGCACAGCTGTTTATGTAGTCCTTAAGCTGTTGTTCGAGAATCCATGTTTCACAGCCATATAACAATAATAAGTGGCAAGCTGTTTGGAAGATACTGATCTTGAGTTCAGTGGGGATAAGGCTTGATTTTCAAGATTCTGGCAAGTTTCCAGAAGGCAGCCCATGCAAGAGCTCTGCGTCTTCTAATATCACTTTAAGCTAGAGGCTATCATGGTTCCAAGGTAACGAAATCTTTTAACTCACTTGATTTCTTCACCATCCAAAATCAGACCATCTTTGCATGAGGTTGGTGTAATAACCTCTGTTTTTCCAATGTTGATGAGTAGGCTGACTTCCTTAGCTGCGTCACTGAGAGCTTGTACCTGCAGCTGAGCTTCTTCCTTGCTGCCAGATAACAGGGTAATGTCATCTGCAAAGGCAAGATCATTCAAAACTTTAGCAGGCTACTTCCTAGATCTTCTTGGGTGAGTGACAAAGCCATGTCCTTCTTCAGCAGGAAGTCAATGATGATAAAGAGAAATGGGGCCAGTACATCTCCTTGAAGTACTCCTGTGGTAACATCAAATTCCTCAGTCAGAATGCCGTCTACAAACTTCTGGAGTTGTTGTATAGCACTCTGATTGTCTTCATGATCTTCTCTGGAATGTTAAAATGTCTCAAAATAGCGAACATCATGTCCCTGTCAGTGGAGTCTAAGGCTTTTCGAAAATCAATGAATGTTACAAATAGGGGTAACTGTTGGTTTCTGGCTCCTTCAATATCCTTCTCAAGATGTGTATTTGATTTGATCTGTACAGCCTCTTCCTTTTCGAAAACCAGCTTGGTTTTGTCTCAGGATTGGGTCCACAACTATTGTCTGTCCAATTAACTTAGACACCCAGTTTTTGTTACTTATTTGAAAAAATATCCACTTTCAAAGAAAGTCATGAAAGAAAAGTGTTAACATTCGCTGAGACCTAACTGGATTTTTGTGTTTCCAAAGCATTGAGTGAGAGTTTACCAGAAATTCTATTGAAATTGGAAGGTTTTTCTCAACACTTTAAAAATAATCCGGTAGAAGTTGGGTACCACTATTTTGGAAGGTCTCATTATACAGATTTGTAGGTATTGTGATTTTGGATAGTGAATGGATGAATAGTAAGTTAATTATACTCCTCACCAAAACATTTTATAAAAATGAAAAATATAATTCAGGTCATAAAATGCAGACAGTGTTTCTAATTGGCATATTTATTCTTAGTGTATTATTAAACTCAGTGATCCCAGCTGTCCCTCAACCAATTGCAACAATTCGGCGCGGTATTTGAATCTTGTTCTGTGCATGCTTTTGGCTTGGCCCAATTCCAAGAAAATACAATGCCCTATGAATGTTCTGGTGTTATTGGTGAGGAGTATAATTCACAATACACTCCAGACGCATAGTAACTTGCCCTATCATTTGCTATAATGCACCAACTGAAATTATTGATTGGCTCCAAACAAAGGATTTGAACCGGTGTCCTTCACCGAAAGGCACAGTGCAGTCCATTCAATCAAATATTGTCATCAACCTATTTGATCGTAGTGTATTTGTTATGCGTGTGAGACGACCTCTCGCGGTAGATTGCAAACATGCTTTTGTTGAATGCATTTGAGTAGACCACCATTATTGTGAATTAGTAAAAGGGTCAAAGAAAAAAGGGTTGCATCACTGATCAATATGCATGATTACAATGTTCAAACACCCCTTACTGTAAATAGATTATCCCATCAAAATTTTGAAGTTATTAGGAATATTCGGCTGGACCCAGATATCTTGCTGTAAATCGGTCAAAATTGAATAAAAGTAGACAAGGAAGAATATTTTTTCATCGCTTTACTAATAATTTCTGTTAGGTCTGACCGTGTTTAGCAACTTTTCTTTCATGACTTTTCGAAATATATCCTAAAAATCGGGTGTCTAAGTTATTTGGACAGACAATAGTCTGATTCTATTTTTATAGAATTCTATTATACGCCTTTGCAGCGATGGACATCGGACTAATACCTGGGTAGTTTGTAATTAAGGATAGGCCCACTTTCTTTGGAAGTGGGATAATGATGTTAGTATTCCATTGCCCAGGTGAATCCTATTTGGCATGCAGTTTTCAACTGATTGAGTGTCCCAGGTTAAAGAAGAAATAAAACAAACAAACAAATCCCCTCCCGGAGGCAAGATAGGTGCGTATTCTGTCGGTCGGACATCCGGGCTATCTCTAGTCTCGGGCCCAAACTGCATGTGGCTCACGGTTTGTTGCGTACAACAGAAACCGGCTGTGAAGGAGGCTACATAGCGATGTTGCTGGAGTGGCATTCAATTTCGAAAAAACGACACTTTCGACCATAAAATTTAATTTTAAGTTTGTCAGTATATAAGCGGTAAATCAAGTAAGTTTCTTTCACTCTGAAGACTTAGAGGCGGTTGTTTGATTCCACTGACTATTTGCGATCTAAATTTACATAACACCAATGACAGAAATCATCAACAAAAATCGAATCACGGACTTGTTTTCACTCGAACATCATCAACCGGAAGTGACGTGAAATGGACCGACAGAATAGTAATGTGAACAGATGCATAGATTTAAATTAACAACAAAAACAAGTTGCACTATATATACAGTAACTTCAAGCATTTAGAGGAATCTGGAGCATAATTATGTGTGTTCCCAAAATGATCTGAATTTTAAGAATGCAAGGGACTTGTAGCTCTATTGTTTTCTTTTAATACAATTTTACTCTTATTCCTCAGTTAAACCCTAACCCTAAAGATGAAGTGGAAATTGAACAGATTACACAGTTTACAACGAACATTCATGAGGTAAACAATTCAATTTTTTTTTAATCTTAAACTACCAGGTTGTCAAAACTAAGGTCTTAGGACCTGGTTTTCTCCAAAAAAGTTAGGGTGTTGGGAACTGAAAATTGTGTTTTAAAGCAATATTAATTGTAACATTTGCTGTGGAGGATACCCTCAATATTTTTCAAAATTCTGATTTTGGCATAATTGTAATGCTCTTTAATAAATTAACGTGCCCTGCAAAAATCAAGGCTTTATGCTGTATTAGTATATTTGTGACAAAATTTTTAATAAAATGATGTGTCCGGATCTTTTTATTCATACCATCAAAATATTAGTTTTAACACGTATGTGATGTTCATAGCACAGTACTACATGGCATACAGGATGATCATAACACATCAAAAGGAATGACCTCAGTCCTAATCAATGGAGTGACATGCATTGGCAACATTAAATAGTGATTTCCTTTTTTTTTCTTCTTTTTTTTTTGCCTCATCTGTTTGGCTCAATTGGGGTAATACGGTGAAAACTAACATTCAAAAGTTCAGTTTTGGCCATTTGACATTTTTGCAGTTTTATATCAGTGTTTACTCCATACCAAAACAGACTGAGTGTACACCCACCCCCTTAAGGTAAAATGTTATCAACATATTTTTTTATTTAAAAAAAAATCCATGACCTACTTGTATCACCACATGGTACACTCTTAGCCACAATGACTGTTTTAACAGACATTGTTAAAAGCTATCTGTATGTATCAATGTCATAGTCCAGGGCCTTATGTCACAAAAACGCTTCCTGTTGCCGGACTTGCATGTTCATTTTGGAAAATCACTATTGGCACGTATAGAAATTGTTACAACGAAATGAACAATTCCATTGAAATTTTTTTGGGTCAATTGGTTACTAAGTTAGGAGTAAAATATTGGAAAATACCATAATTGTTCATTTTCATATTTTTTTATTATTCAAACAAATCACCATTTTTTATTACATACGCACGCCCAAAATTTTATTCCCCTCCCCCCTCTTAGGTACGCTTTGTACGTAACTTAAAATGGCAAAAATCAGCAGTGCAGACAGAAGGGACACAATCAAGGCTTATGATTGGCTGATACGTCATGCCACTTGCCGCAGCAAATATGAGGGGGGTATAATTGGTAAGGTAATTTTGGCATGTTTATGTGGGGAAGAAGTAAAGGTGGAACAAGTGGCACACAATGTAAAAAAATAGTCATATTTGCTCATTCAAATTTGGCTGCAGCAAAAACAAAATGATATGTTGGATTTTGTGCATGACAAAATGACTGATTTACCATATATAAAATTCCTTGTTTTGACTTCAATGGTGTAAAGTTTTAGGCAGTGAATTCATTTTGGAAAATATTGATATTCTTTATGGATTTTTGAAACTTTTAGTAATACGTCTTGAAAGTATACCTGCATCAACTAACTTTTAAAAAATGTTATGTTTGTTGGTTTATGTTACACAGGTGTTTTCAAAAGTGCGGTGTGATATGCAGCATTACCCTCTTATTCTGAAAATGAAGCTGGACACAGCTAAACTCAAAGAACATTTGGAGCACATAAAGAGCTATGTGAATGTCTTGGAAAAGCTGAAACATTTTAAAGCGGAGGAAGCCAGATACCTCAGAGAAGAATTGGATAAAGTACTGCTATATTGAAATTAGATTTATCTGTGTATGTGTGTGTGGGGGTGTCATTTGTGAACGCATTCAAACTGTGGAGGTGCGTATGTTTTGCCACATACCAACTGTAACCGTGGAGCTCCACAGTTGGAAATAACCTCAAAACAGGGTATTTGAGCCACAGAGGAGGAGGGGGGTAACATCTACCATTTTCTGATTTGATGACCTACACAGTATGATGGTTGCTTTCAGATATGTGTGAACAAATCTCCTAAGTTGGAATACACACACACCTCCACACTTGGCAGCATTACAAGAGAGGGGGGTATGTTTGTACTTTGGTAAACTGTGTGTGTACTTTTGTAAACACCATCAAACGTTTACAGTTCAATGAATAATTAACAACAAGCTGCCATATCCTGATATGAATTAACCTATATGAAATAAAAATTGAAAAATAATAATAAACATTGAATAGGAACTTATGAATGTGCACAACACAAATAAATAGTAGAAATAGGCAATTTATTCAAATAAATCAAAAGACAATAAGAATTAATAATAACTTTGCATTAGATGCTTTTTAAGTACATGGTGGAATTAATTGACCGATAATGAACTTATGCTGTTATCAAAATTATTATTCCATAACTAAATATGTTGAATATGGTAACCATGGACAGGAGGTTCCAACCTCCCCTTCATAGTTATTGTTACAAAATTTGCCTCGGTCAATGGTTTAAGTAGGATTTGATACCTTGTACCACATTGGTTAAAGATTGCCCATTTTCTTAGTTTTTTGACATTTTTGTTTGTTTTTTAAATCCAGTTTACTACCCGTGATGTATCAAATAAAACGATAGAAGCAGCAAGACTCATCCTTCAAACTGCACATGTTAATATCATAATGGGTAATTTGATCATAAATAACAATGGATTGCCAAATGGTGAGTTGGATTTTGAATATTATCAGTGTACAACAAAGTATGAGGGGTAGTCAATAAGTGTGTTGAACAAGGTATTTTAATTTGTGATAGGTAATGAGGGTAATAAGTTTGGGCTCAATTGAAAGCTTGTTCTTTCACAACATTGCTGCAATAATATTGGTTTTCTGCATCCCTGCATACAGACAGGACACTAAGCAAATTAAGCCGACCCCTTAAATTGTGGGAACAATCAGAATTGAACACAGGATCATCATGGAATTTGTTCCTGATGAATTTAAAAACTCAAATTAAATTCATTAATGGACAGTGAATGGTGATGAGATCTTTGATATGAGCAGCAAAATGGTCATTACGTTCAAAGAACTCCCTTGAAGATCACCCAAAAGACCTACTGACATCTCCTCTAATGACATGGTTGCTGCTGGTATTAGGGTTTTGATGAATACTGAACCAAACAAGAAAGATAAAAACATGAAATATGAAGTCTCGGATGAAAGTGTTTTCAATATAAAAACCATTTGATATATATGAAATTTGAGTGTTTCGGGAATCTTTTAGGTGGAGTCCCAGAATCATTATGCACAAGATAGATACCAGTTAACAGAATCAGGTCCAGAATGAGGACTGGGAAAGTTCATTGCATGATTGGCTGAAGGTGATAAGACATGCATTCATCAGTGATCACCAGGATCTCTCACCCTAAAAAGTTTGCTATTAGTGTGGAATCCAGGGGTCTGCTTAATGGCCCCTGGTGGTGGTCCAGGGGGCTTCTGAAGCTGGCAGGTTTAAAGGAATTTGAGGTTCCAAAATGGGGATAAAGTACATATGGTACATAAAATGGTACATAAAGGAAATACAGTACCAGTGCCGCCGAGAGCCATTACAGGCCCAGGGGCAACATGAACGCACAGGCCCATTTGATGCATGTCTCTTTTCTTTGTTTTTTACGGGCCCACTACTTTTGTTTCCTTTTTACGGGCCATAAAAAACAGATCTTATCCATGTAATGGACTTGTAAAGGCAAAAAAAGAGACCGTAGTGGTATTGGGCCCGTAAAAAAACAAAGAAAAGATACCATACGGAGACCATAAGGTCTCTTTTCTTTCCTTTACGGACCATAGGCCCATAAAGGAAAGAAAAGAGACCTTAGTGAGTATGTAAAAAAGTTTATTAAGCAAAAACAAAAGATACCTTAATGGACCCATGAAAAGAAAAAAAGAGACCTCCGAGGGCCAGTAAAAAGAAAAAAGAGATACCTTAACCCTATATAATGGATAAGAAGAGAGACCTTTTTTGGCCCGTATAGAAAAGCAAAGAAAATATGCTTGCTTTTACTGCCCCATAGTGCTTGCTTACTTGCTTATGTTGACTTGTCTAGTCGGACTCCGCTGCTGGCTATCCACACAACTCTGTTCTGCATTCAGTTCCTAATGTCTTGTCTCTCTAGTCCAGTATCCTCAATTAGTTGCTTAATGTAGTCCTTCCGTGGTTGTCCTCTTATCTTGATCTTTTACCATGCGTAGGCTGCTACAGCAAAACTCTGGAAGCTGCTACTGTTTCACAATCTAAAATGTAAAATTTTTCACCTTAGTGAAATAGCATGAAATGACCCTATTCTATTTGTATTTTTGCATTGAATGTTCTTCAGCAAATAATGGAGGAGAGCTGCGACAAGGTGCTGATGCTATGTCATCCGATTCTGGCTTTGGTATGTTGAAAACACAACTAGTGATGCACATTTCCAAGGATGATGCAATATCAATGAAATCACTTTTAGATTCAGGTGAGTTAAACTAACTATTCAAATTGGCCAATAAATATGATCCATTTTAAAGAATTGATACATCATAACAGACATGGTCCCAAACCTTGTCAAGGTTAAGATCTACACTGGCTTTCAGAAAAAAACATCATTCCCTTGCTCTGATCAATATTAAAGGCCAGCCCAGAGTTGTTGATTTTTACAAGCCGGCCTTTGGAAGGGCGGCTTGTATTGTTTTTGCACAGTTTCTTTCTTCTTTCTTCTGTCAATCTGCTTCTTCTCCCACAAGCAATGTCGTACAGTGACGCCACTTGCACATGCGCATTGTTGTTACGCTGTGCCTTTTGGGTGTTCACAGATTTGGGGTCAAAGGTCATTAAGGGGGTAGCAACTTCCGGCTTATAGCCAAAAACATGACTTTTGACACTTAAAATGCTTCTTCTACAAATAACATAGCACAGTGACACCACTTGCACACATGCATTGCCATTAACCAGTGTTTATAGGTTGTTCACTGATTTGGGGTCAAATGTCATTAAGGGGGTCATTTCCGGTCTGAAATTTTTAAAAATTAAATTCTGTCTAAAGTTACATAGTACAGTGACAACACTTGCACACAGGCATTGTTATTAATCAATGTTTGTTAGGTGTTTACAAATTTGGGATCAAAGGTCATTAAGGGGTCACTTCCGGTCCAAGACAAAAAATCTTCAAAATGCTTCTTTTGCCACAAACAACATAGCAGAGTGCTGCCACTTGCACACAAGCATGTCATTAAGGGGTCACTTCCGGTCTAAAACTAAATACCTTCAACAATTTTATTAGCCAAGTAAAACATACCACAGTGATATAATATTCACACATGAATTATTGTTACCAAGTGTATTATGTGTTATTTTTTATTTGGGGTCAGAGATCATTAAGGGGTCACTTCCGGTCTAAAACAAAATACTGTCAACATTTTTTGTTAGCCAGGAAAAACATAGCAGAGAGCCGGTATGTTCACCCATGAATTGCTATTACCCATTGTATATGTGGTATTTCGCCGGCCGGCTTGTTTGTGTTGTATGCAACACACATTTTTTGAGGGGGGGTTTTAATATTTAAAAAAAACTAGTTTTTTTTATTTAAATCAGATTTTTTTTTATTTAAATTGATTTTTTTTATTCCAAGAACTGCTATACTCCATGATAAAGTCAAAAAAGTACCAGTGGAATGCTAGTTATGCACAATCCTACTCTGATCCTACCAGGTATTTACAAAAAAATCTAAACATGTTTTTACATCTGAAAATTTCGAAGAAAAAATTCGGTAAAATCATGGGGAACAAACCTGTTGAATTCTGCACCTTGAATATGAATTTTTAGGTATAGATAAAGTTATTTTAATTGTATCTTAAAGTTGTAGAAGCAATAAGAATGAAGTAAAACAGTCAATTCAAGCAAGAAATTAACTTACATTTATCAAAAATTAAACAAAAAAATGGAAATAAAAGTTGATTTAAATCATTTTTTTTTAAATCAAGTGATTTAAATCAAACAACCCGGCAATCTGGTGAGTTTGACCCCAATATAACCTCGTATTTTTGTCTCGCTTAGTTGGTCACTCCCACCAAATTTTATGAATGTGCAACTAACTACATGTATGGTGATTTGACCCTGAATAACTCCAAAATGACCTTGACATTGTTTGTCTTGCTTTAGTGGTTGCTCCCACCAAGTTTCATGAACCAACAATCTTTGACAATTTGACCCCGGATGACCCCAAAATGACCTTGACATTTTTTGTCCTTTGGTGGTCGTTCCCACCAAGTTTTATGAACCTGCGTGGGATTTAATTGACCCTGAATGACCCCAAAATGACCTTGTCTTTGTTTGTCTCATTTTGTTCTTTTAGAAACTTAAATCACAATCACTAAATGTTGGTCTTGTCCTATTGTATTAGTGTATGTTGACACTTTCTTGGTATATTAGGGAAAAAAAGAGACTCAAAGCTGCTGCGTGCATTTGTTTATGCAACACATTTGTGTTTGGGAATTTATTTTACAAGTTGACCTCAAATAACCTTTGACATCTGTATATGACCTGAGCACCGCCAATATATTAAGGATCCCATAGTGAAGCTATGACCCAAGTATGGTTGCAATAAGATTTGAATTGTTCATATGAGGCCAAATTTACCCAAAATTGTTTACGGACAGTCGGACACACACACACATACAACTTGTGATGCCGTAGAGTCTCTTCCTTCAGATGACCTAAAAATGTTGAAAATGCATTTGTTGGAAAAATTGTATACTTAACACTTTAATTAAGTGAATATATGCAAATAACAAGACACAAAACTGTACAGCATAGCACATCAGGCCACCATACCATATCAGCCTATCGAGTTTGAAGATGTAGGCTACATTGTTGATTAATGGTTTTTCTTCCACCCAGCAAATGAGACAGTGAACCAAACAGCCAGCTATCTGTACCATAACATAAGCCAAAAAAAGTAAAGAATTTAATAATAAAATTCATTTTTGGGTGTTTTTTTTTCAAATTAAATATCTTGAATACATCATAAAATATCTCAAAAACAAAACAAAAGTGTGACCCTCAGGTGGTTTCAAGTGAAAGAGAGCTTTGATCTGATGTGCTAAAATCCGGGGAAGGGGTGGGGCACTCCCACTTTGGAGGTGATGCATATGTAGGGCTGTTAAAACCTCCCCTTTTCACCATCGCTGTTACCCAAAGACCCCATTACCAGCACATGCTCTGTCCCCCAAAGTCCCCATATTTTTCCTTTAGATCTGTCACCCAAAGACCTTGACTCATATATTTAGAGAATAACGATTAGAAATTTTTTTTACTATCCTCTACCATGTGATAGACGACAGGCAGGCTCAATTTTTTTAATAGTGGATGCCGGCGCAGCCACTACGCGGATTTTTTTAAAGGTAAATGTTTTGAATAACACAACAAATGTCAATTGCACCTACCGCGCTAGATTTTACAGGGATAAGAGACCATCCATCCATCCCTGGATCATACTCTGCGATCATAATAGCGCCATCTCTTGAAAAGCATCAGTGTTTTTATGAGTCCATTAATTTTGTATTTTAAACAAAGGATAACAGGCCTAGACACACAAGATTTCATCCTGTGCATATTAGTAAACAATAATAAAATCAAAACCAAGCAAGTTGTGTTTTTATTTCTAAGCTTGGCATAGGCCTATTTTTAAGCAAAACAGTTGCGAAGTAAATCTAGCAAGACCGAAATTAGAAGCTTTTTGCAAAATCAAAACAAATAAGGGGCCCTGTCGTAGCGAGTGCCCCAAAAAGAGTGGGTTACTCCTGACAGCTTTAAAGTTGCACCTATTTTGGTTGCTTTTCAAATTAAACATCTCAAAAAGGTATAACCCCTGTGTGGTGTCAAATGTAAAAAAGAAAATAAAAATGCAATAAAAAGAAAGAAAACCAAGGGTTAAAAAGCTGATTGAAGCACCTAGCTTGGTCCAGCTTTGCAGCTTATATAACTACTGCAGTTTAAGCCAAAAATAAAGAAAGTATGTCTCAGACACATTTGGTAAAAGAGCTAAGTGCTATGTGTTTTTTTATTTTTTTTCAGTCAAGGCACAATATTTATGTACTTTTTGATATTCAAATACAGAAACATAGTAATATACATACACAATGAATAGTTTTGTTTGTCTCTTTTACAATCATGGTGAAATGTGTACAAAAAACAACAACCAAACTGCAAAAAAAGACAATTGGATCTCTATACAATACAGAAAAATATTTTTTTTAAATGAACACATGGGCAAAAAAATAATAATAATAATAAGGCCAACAAGTAATGCTAAACTTTAAATGGGATTTCACATAGCAATGTGTGCGGGTGTCTGAGACATACATTCTTTTTTCTTGGCCTAATTGTGGTTGACAGGGATGCTATATAAGGGGGCATATTAATAGCAATAGCCCAACATATGCATAACCTCTGTGAAATGGGAGTGCCCCATCCATGGTAGTACACTTCCATGTAAAAAACATGAAAACCCCAAGAAGTAAATGTGTGACACAATCTAGTCCATGGAGGCCAAAGGTGGCAAATTTGAAATTGAGATAAAGGCATAAATATGAAGTAATCATACAATAAAAAAATACATAAGAATATACAGTGGAAACTCTTTAAGGGAAGGGGTATGAACGTTTGGGCAGTATTTATTTTGGGACATTAGAGCACATCAGACATATCGAATTACATTCTGAATATGAAGAATGTCCTTCTGATAACAAATAATTATGATTTTTTGAAATTAGCAATGTAATACACATTTTATGGCAAATCATTAAAATTGATATTTTGATATTTAACAGTACTCAAGTAAACTTTATAAATCTGATGATATGTACTTAAAGTGTATGTAGGTGGGATGAAAAGCCGACGATCAATTGAAAATTTTGACCTTTCGTATTGAATATATGGATTTTTTTCCCAAAACACCAAAAAAAAAAAATTAGGTCTTTTGGGGAAAAATCCATATCTTCAATATGAAAGGTCAAAATTTTCAATTGATCATCGGCTTTTCCTTCCAGCTACACACACTTTAAGAATACTAGTATATCATTAAATTTATTTAATTTACTTCGATGACTGTTATATATCAAAAATGTGAAAAAATATCAACTTTTAATAATTTGTCATAAAATTTGTATTATACCGTAAATTTCAAAAAATGAAAATTATTTGATATCAGAAAGACATTCTTCGTATTCATAATGCAATAATGTCTTATTCATAATAGGCCGAGCGACTCAGGCTAAGCATACCATGACTATCATATGAGATACCACAGCGTTTCTATCTTCTACACATTATTACGATTTGTGCATGCTCTAGTACCCCATATGATGTTTCTATTACAAGAAAAAAATTAGTTTTCAGGTAAAACCAGGGTTTTGTTTCCAGTACACTCACTCGAAAAGCAGTACACTAATTAGCGTGGCCTTGCAGCTTGCTGTGGATATCTTTTACTGCATTTTTAACGTACAAAATTTGAAATCCAATGTAAAAATTGAGATATATTTAATTTTGAGAATGACAATTATACTTTATAGGTATAAAGGAACGCGTTTAGCCCATTTAGTTAAGTTCCAGGTGCACGTCCTATAGACACAATGCATATGTAAACTTTCCTTATCTGTGTCAATAATAGAATATTGATTTCAACGGAGTATTGAGCTGTATGGAAAAAAATATTTATATAATACAGGGTGTTGACACTGTGCAGGGTGTCCCATAAAAAATTACCGAGTGAATAAAAATGAACGCAAGTCAAGAAATAGACATCAGAATAAAAAAATATAATATGTAGCACATAGCCTATTTTATTGTGCATCACATACAAAAATTGTATTTGATTTGGTTGACTGGTTGCAAAGAAATTAACGATTACATAATGTGCTTATCAAAGCAGTTCATTCCAAGTTTGATTAACAGGCACCTTTTTCATACTCGCTCACCGTTTCCTAAAGTTTGTGTATCTCATTCAATTTAGTCCACATCTATTATATAATCCGACAGGGTTATGTTATTCATGCTTACACTGAAGATGAATAACAGTTTGTCCGAGAAAACTTTGATTTCTGCAATTGGAAGCTTTCCAACTTTAATTATTTAGGTTGTGCAAATATGTTATATTTTAACTTTCCAAAGAACATTTTGGCCAGAATGACAATGATCAAGTGCTTACAGCTTTACGTGTGATTTTGATACCATGCAACATTAATGTTGAAGTTTTAAATGATTCAAACTTTGCATTACAATATCTTGGAAATATTCCAAAAACATTAATGTGTGTGAGAAATTTTTAAGCCAGCTGGAATGCTTTATGCAATGATTCTTTATGCAACATTTATATCAACATTAACGAAAAAAGATATTTTACAAGTAAGTACCGAGCATCATCTTACTACTACTACTTCTACTACTACTACTAATTGAAATTTAATACCGCGCCAAAAACCAAAAAAAATTGCACTAAGGCGCATGAAAACATAAACAATGGATGAAAACAAGAATAATATAATACATAAAACATCATAACATCAGATAAAGTCCAAATTCAAGCAAAATGAATACAGTTACTGATTGAAAGCAATATTGAAGAGATGTTGTTTAAGCAGTTTCTTGAAAATGTCAATTGAAGAGGCGGTTTTGATATGTTCTGGTAACGCATTCCATAGTTTTGGTCCATAACATGAAAATGATCTGTCTGCAAAGGTTGAATTCTTGGTCTTGTGCTCAGTGAGTATGAAAGAGGCAGTCGAAGTTGAACGAAGACGACGATGAGATGTTGAAACATGAAGCAATTCTGAAAGGTACTCCGGTGCTGTTTGATGAAGGCATTTGTAGACGATGACAAGTATCTTAAAGTCAACACGCTGCTTAATTGGCAACCAGTGCAACTCAACGAGGTCTTTGGAAATTGAGTCATATTTTCGCTTCCTAGTTACAATACGTGCTGAGGTGCGTTGGATGTTAACTAGCCGTTTCAGGAGCAAAGCACTTATGCCAACCAGCAAACTATTACAATAGTCAATTCTCGATGTTACAAGAGAGTGGACAGCCATTTTGGTTGATTCAGTTGTGAGCATCTTGCGAGCACGACCAATGTTTCTGAGATGAAAATTTGCTGATTTTACAATCTTGGTCACTTGCGCAGACATGCTCACATTGCAGTCAAACATCACACCAAGATTTTTAACTGCGTTCACCTGCACTGGGACATTCACACCAGCGATGTTAACTGAGGAGAGATGAAATTTGTTCAACTGGGCCCGAAATCCACAAACAATAACCTCAGTTTTCTCTGCGTTCAATTTCAAGACGTTTCGCGACATTTCTCAATAGTAGCAACAGCAAGATTTACACCATCAGCAGAAGTTGGACAGATAGATGCATAAATCTGTGTGTCGTCAGCGTAAATATGCAGAGCTAAACCATAGTCGCGAATGATGTTACCAAGTGGCAGAGTGTAGACTAGAAATAACAAGGGCCCTAAAACTGACCCTTGTGGAACACCGTAATGTAGAAACTGAGCACAAGAGAATTTTCCATCGATGCATACACGCTGTGATCTACCAGCTAAATAAGATGTGAACCACTTTAGTGGAATGTCACTCACACCTATAAGGTCTTGCAATCTTGAGAGCAGCACACGGTGATCAATGGTATCAAATGCGCTACTTAGGTCCAGCAGTACAAGAATGGTGATACCTTGTTTCTCCATAGCCCACAGGATGTCATTGTGGACTCTGATTAACGCGGTTTCAGTACTGTGGAATTGTTTATAGGCAGACTGAAAGGGTTCATGAAGTCGATGTTGCGACATGTGATCAGTTAGTTGCTTGGCGACGACTCTCTCAAGAACTTTCGAAATGAAAGGGAGATTACTCACAGGACGATAATTCTTGAGGATGTTGCTGTCAAGGTTAGCCTTCTTTATCAATGGAATTATGATGGCAGTCTTAAGAGGCTCTGGAGCGATACCTTCAGCAAGTGACATATCAACAATAGATGTAATGGCTGAAATAAGCACATCGAGGTGTTCCTTGACCATCCATGAAGGAAGCGGATCTAACAGACAGGATGGTGAAGGAGATTTGGTTATAATCTCCATAACATCAGCTTCAGAGATAGAAGTAAATTCATTCCATACACTGGTACCCTGTGAGTCTTGTGAAGTGGAAGCATCAGGTGGAAGGGCAGATCTTATATTCTCTATCTTAGTCATAAAGTAATCCGCGAACCGATCTGCCAGGTCACCGGCAGAATCATGATCAGGTAGTCGAGATGGTTGCTTACTGTGTAGAATATTGCTAATAACAGAAAACATTGATCTGAAATCATTGCCACATTCATTGATCTTGTTGTTAAAGAAAGAACATTTGGCGTGGTACAAAGCAACATTGTACTCATTTCAATGTTCTTGAAATGCTCTAAGTCAACAGTTAGACCACTTGAAATCCATTTCCTTTCTGCTTTCCGACGATCTCGTTTCATCTGATGTAGCGAATCTGAAAATCAAGGTTGCAGATCTTTAGGAATGACAGTCTGTGTGCGAAGTGGAGCATGCCTGTCCAACAAGCAAGAGAGTGATTCATTATACTGTTCGACAGCTTTGGTAACATTAGATGCCAGTGAAGAACATACGTTTGAAGATTCAATGTCCTTCTTGAAATTCTGTGGATCAATTGATCGGAGTTTCCTTGATGTTATAGTCTTTCTTGGAACAGACGGTTTGCTTACATTCAAATCACAAGCAATCAATGCGTGGTCTGAAATGAGATCTAACACACGAGTCGACTCAACAAGACTGTCCATTTCACGAGAAATTATTACATCCAATGTATGACCACATCGATGAGTAGGTCCAACTACTGACTGGATCGGTCCAAGACTTTCAATCAGTCCATTAAACCTCCGCGTATCGGGGTCATCTAAAATATCAAGGTGAAGGTTGAAATCCCCGACAACCACTAAATCACCCTTGGAGATGGAGCAATCTTGAAGAAACTGAGAAATTTCTTCAAGGAACATCACAGTAGTGAGTTTGTTTATGCGTGATGGGTAGGGCCTATAAATGTTAACAAGAGTGAAATACTTTGACCCATTGGTAAACACTAGCTCGCAGTACTCAAAGGTCTTTATATGGCGATCACGATTGTCAAATTTTGAAGCAACTTTCATGTCTTCTTTAAAAACAACTGCAACGCCTCCATGAGAATCGCCTCTACCGCGAGGAATATTATAGATGTCATATCCCGGTGGGGTAATCTGAGAAACAATAAAATCATCAGATGCATCATCTGCTAGCCAAGTTTCTTGCAAAGCAAAGATGTCAATATCGTGCTCTTCGAATAAATCAGTGATGATTCCACGGGTTGCTTTCAATTTAATTCCTTGACAGTTCAAAGAATACAGTGAAATTCCATTGGTAACTTTGGATGCAAGTTTCTCTCTATATTTTCTACCACCTTTCTTTCCTCTTTTAGTGGGTTTACAGTTTGAGATTCCCAAATCCAGCAGGGTGTTGAAAACAGGTTTGGGAAGTGGATGATGGTGATGAGTTGAATTGTCATTGATTGACAGAAGGAACTCTCTGGTATAGTTAATCTTATAGATATCTTACATGCAAGCTTTCATTTTCAATATCGTGAAGGTTTTCAAATTTGAACAAAACCTAATTAAATGTTTTGCAAGAAACAGATTGTTTAAAAAGAATGAAAAGGATTTCACCGAACAAAATATGAAGCCCATGAACAGTTCTTAAAGCCACTAGTGCGCACTGTGTTGAATGACTCAAACTTGGAATGAAGTGAATTGACGCATGCGTTAAGTAATCGCTCATTTCTTCGCAATCAGCCAACCGATTACAGTAAAATTAGCGTATGAGATTGAGAATAAGATAGGCTACATGATGATTTTAGATTTTTGGATTCTGATGTCTATTTCTCGACTTACATCCAAATTTATTCGCCCGGTAATTTTTTCTGGGACACCCTGTAGAGATTCGGTGCCAGGGACCTGAAAATCAAGCTTGTCTTATCAGGTTTTTCGTATTATCAGAGCTTGTATTAACGAGTTTCCACTGTAGGAGGAAAATACTAAAGGAAAAGGAGGAAAATACTACAGAGCAATAGCAGAATATCTATGCCCATTTAAACAGGCATAGATGAAAAGGGTTTTTGTTTCCATTGTAACCTACATTGTTCTCCAACAAGAACAAGCTGTTATCTAACAGTGCCATAGACTTGTCATTTCAATGATTTAGTGCAAATAACATGATGTGAGAAGAATATAGTTGTATTGTAATTATACATTTTGTCACCTTTTAACATTTGTACAGTGAAAATAACTTGTAATACATGTCATTCTATAAACATGGTCTTTTTATCTCTTATTTTAGATGCCAGATCTATGGATATTTTTGAAGGACGTATTAATGACATCCAAGATACACACCGTTTTTTAAAGATCCTTGAAGAGGCCAAATTATTTGATCGGCATAATTTGATATACCTACCTTTGATACTAACCAAATTCCATTTGGTTAAGTACAACAATCAGCCATGTGACAGGCCTGATGAGATTTGTAAGATTTGTAAAGCTTTGGGATGCATTGAGGAATTTCGGGCAGAAATAGCTGAAGAGAAACCCTTATACATGACTAAACTCGAGAGAGTCCAAGGTATGTTGACATTTGGAAAGGGTGACTAAGGGCAGCAGGTACATTGCAAACCACAGCTGATGCACCTACTAGTTACCATGTGTGTGATGGATAAAAATTAAATTTTGCTCTAAAGCCTTATTGTAAGATATCCTTCAAATGTAAAATTTGTTATTCTATACTCAAAGTGCTGAAATAATACTAGTAATAATTGGTTATGTTGGCTATTTAACATGTAATCATTACATTAGGAGGACATAAATCATAATTATGACTTTATGTCAAACTTTGCTCTGTTGACCTACAACGACAACAAATTTGGTTGATTCCATTTAGGTGCAAGTTGGGACATGGGTAAATATTACAAATATGCCAAAAAATCAGGGTTGAAAAAAAATTACCAAATTTCATATAATAAGATCAGACATAACTGCTTCAACTTATTTTGATGAAAGGTCCTTAAGCACTCAAACTCAGAGTGACAATATAAAAATAAATTTCCTTGTTTTCGCCTGTTTTTAGCAATTTTAATGTTGAAAATTACCACATCAATTTTTGTTTTGGATAATAATCAAAGGGCCAAACCTCAAAAACATGCTTAGTTTTTGAGGTCCATTGCACCATGCATACAAACGAACCCTACTTATTCTCTAGCTTATTGCATGTGACACAATATTTGCTTTGTGTACTTTTGCTCATTTACTTCTGCCACCTCTAAATTCAAGATGGCGACCAAAATAATCTCCAATTTCACATACTACAATATTTTGATTATAACTTTCAATATCAATGTGTGATTATAATGCGGTTGGTGTCATTGAAGAGATAATTAATATCTTGACATTTTGAGCCACAAAGGTATTTTTTAGTGTGTTTTTTTCAAAACAAATTTTATACATTTTATTACATATTTTCACAAATATTTGACCAATCGAATTCTAATTTTTCAGAAAATTTACTTATATCCAGATGCTATGTATGTGTAACTTACAATTAAGTATCTTCTACCAAAGTAGCGATATACAGTATGTCAAAATTTGAAAATGTGTTTGTAAAAAATATGCAAGAAGTGTTTGCCTGTTTCTACATAAAGCTATATTTAGAAAGTAATGGTCAATTAATAGCACCCGATCATATTGTGTTTGGTGTCATTTTACACATTTATTGATCAGCCTTTGTACTTTAATAATAATTTTGGCGATAACCTCCAATATGGCCGCCGTTTTGATATGTAAACAATCTTTTGATCACACGTCATTCTAGCAACCTGTCATTATAGTTTAGATAGTGTCATATGAACAAATGTGACTTCAGGATGTGAAGTTGTCCTAGGAATTAAATCGATGTGAGACCTTTTAGAACAACATGAGGTACTCTCTAGATGGTCTTGAAATGGTACTGCAAACTCCCAAATGAAAAGAAAATATGAATTTAACACATGTTTTATTTTTGTCTGAAACAGTTTCTGTCATAGAGTATGTACCGAATTCCAATTTTGTCCATGTCTTCTGGCAGGGTCCCATTTGCTTGGAAAATATGTCATGTCATTCCAATTTTCAAATCTGGGGACAAAAAGTCCATTACAAACAGCCGTGTCCCATCTCTCTCCAGTAAATCATTTCCAAGATTTTAGAGAAAGTTATTCATTAACATATTCTCTCCCATCTGCAAGAATACAATCTGCTCACTGACAGGCAATTTGGATTCCTTCCAAATTCATCTACCACAGATGCTCTCTTTACAGCAATCTTAGACTGGCACAATACCATTGAAGCCCGTAAAGATGGTGTGATTGCCCTTTTCAATCTGGTGAAACCTTTGATAAAGTGCCACACAGACTTTTGCTTCAAAAACTCCTGTTATGGGTTAATTGATACCTTACAGACAGGTACCAGTGTGTTACCATCCATAGTGTTCCTCTTGTCTTGTTCCCGTTGTTTCTTGGGTTCCCCAGGGCTCTGTAATAGGGCCCCTTCTTTACTTGCTGTTTATCAACAAAATATCTCTCATCTCATTCTCTGCAAATTAGTTCTATATGCTGATGATACTACTATTCAAACCAATTAACAACCATCTGGATTTAGTTGATTTTCAAGATGACATAACAAAATCTCTGATATGTTTTCTAGCAATTTCCTTCAAGCTAATGCCAAGAAAACCAAAGCCATGATCATATCTACCAAAAACAATTTGTCGGATTATTGGCCAGATCCATCAAAATTTCCACTTAGCTCCCCAACACCTTTGTCGCACCGTGTATACTAACCTGGTCCAACTAGCTCAACAACCTGGCACCCACTCACCAAAACCCTAACCAACTGTCTGGAATCTTTTCAGAAGTTTGCCTGCCGGGTCATATTACAATCTTGGGACCTGGATCATGACAGCCTCTTTTCCCAAACTAACCTTCCCTCTCTTGAGGTCTGTAGGACTCTTTCACAGTGCGCCATGTTTTCACATTCTTGCCGGCCTTTCATCCGCTCCTAATGTATTCACACCTCATTCCCATTCCAACTCAAGATGTAACCATTCCTGTGCTCTCTACCCACCTGTCAGCAGCCTCACGCTTTGTCAAAGAAGTTGTGAAATGAGCTACTGGAAAATATTGTATGTTGTTCCACCTTGTCTGCTTTCAAGGCTGCAGTTAAAGCACTCCAATAATTATATTTGGTTGCTTCCATTCCCTCTTTGTTTGTCTTTTTATCTTGTTTTTGCTTTTTAGTTTGTTTATTTTTACTTTGTATGTAGGGCTTCCCTTAAATTTAGTGCTTTTATGGTATTGCCTGTGCTGTTTGGCAAATGTAATAAATAAATGAATAAACATGCTGATCTATTTACTTCCTTACAGATCAGTTGTACTGGATTCTAAAACAGATCTTGGGTATATACAAGAGTTATTCAAAAGTTCTACCTCCATACTACCTTCATATCTCAGCTTCTGCAAATAGTTGTTTCATATTTTCTATGTTTATAACCTAGTGTCTTATCTAGTTTATTGTGAAAAAATTTTGTTTCAATATATTTTTTCATCTGTTGTAGGCGAAGTAAAAATGAAATCGGATTCAGTGTTGCGGAAATGGAGAAAAAAATATAGGCTGTGTCTACGCGAGATTTTTCAGTTTGAAGTTTGCCGCATGTCGGCATGCGCTAGTTAGTTCAGTTTTTTAATTTTAAGATGCCATTTTGGGGTGGCATATGATGGAAGTATTTCTCCATCATGCATAGGTTGCATCGTTTGCTCACATTTGAGTATGCATTGGCATACTTCAATATTTTCCATTCGATAGTGAAATTAACATTATTGTCCTTTAGCTTCCAGATGTGTTTGGAAAGTTCTGTCTGGTGTTTGTGCTTTTCGTTTTTGAAAGATTGCTTGTGGTTATAGCGAGTCTTAGCTTAAACTCGTTGCTGGTTAGGCCTACATATGATTCTTCTCCTTTGTCAGATTTTACGATGGCTTGGTAGATGATGTTAGACGCTCTGCATTCTCTGTTCAGTGGACACTCTGTTTTTTTCCTACAATTGCATGGTTTTGTTCCCTGTTTTGGCAATTGTGCCTTCATTATGTTATTGTTATGGGTGTCTATTGCTGACTTCATGTTAGGCATGCAGCTGTAAGATACTTTTATTGTGTTTTTATCGAGGTTCGAGGCTATATATATAGGTCGAAGTTCTGCGTGAGGCTGGTTATTAATATGGTGAAGGGTTGGGTATACAAAGATTGAAGTTTGGCACAGCGCCTGATAATAATGTAAAAATGTAAAATACATTAAATTACACAACGTTTCGGGTCTAACCCTTTTACAAGTGTGAGCAAATGATATCTTACAGCAGCAAGCAAAAAATGTGTGAGGCCATGAACAAAGAAGACATAGACCAATTTGAAGTGAGCATGAAATACCATTTGATCACTTCAGATGGCTGAAATTGAAGCTGACATACGTGGCTGCAGTAGCGGGTCTTACAGAAGGTAGATGTCCCGAAGTTGAAGGCGCATTCAGCCAAATTAGCAGGGTAGAGATGTAGAAAAGCGTTGAGTTCACGCTTGAGAGTTTGCAGTAATCTTCTAGGTTGCATAGTCGCAGCAGGTGTAGATTCATAAGACAGTAAAAAAGTAGTGGCTGCGTAGGTTTGAAATATTTCCTGAATCTCCCATGATATCATATCGTAGAGATAAGAACATTAAAGATCGGCTTGTTCACTCCTATCTCAATCCTACCGACAGCTCAGCGTGTGGCACTGTTCCATGTCATCGCCGTCGATGCAATACCTGTAACCACATATCTGATACTAATTGTGTCAGTAGCGCTTCAGGCACCTACCACATCAGAAGCGAGTTTTCTTGTACTTCTACACATGTGATTTATGCACTTGGGTGTCGACGTCATCCGCATATTCTGTACATCGGTGAAACTGAACGGCGTTTGGCGGATAGGTTCACTGAACATAGACGAGACGTCCTCATACGTGACACCGCCAAATCCGTCCCTCAACATTTTAGAGGGGATAGTCATACCATCACGGACCTTACCGTTACCGCTCTCACCCAAGTGCATAATACTCACAAACGGAAAGTTGAGGAACAACGCATCATATTTAATCTTGGCACACTTCAACCCACATTCAATTTAATGTCTTCAACATCAATATTTAACTTTTCACATTACTTTCATCTTTTGCATTTCCTTTCTTTTCTTTTCTTTTCTTCTCTTCTTTTCTTCTCTTCTTTTCTTTTTTCTTGTCTTGCCTTCTTTTTTCTTTTCTTTTCTCTCTTTTTTTCTTTTCTTTTCTTTTCTTTTCTTTTCTTCTCTTCATTTCTTTTCTTTTTTCTTCTCTTGTCTTCTCTTGTCTTTTCTCTTTTCTTTTCTTTTCAGGTTTCTTTTCTTTACTCTGTTTTTTCTTTTCTCTTCTCTTCTTTTCTCTTTACTTTACTTTTCTTTCTTTATTTATTTCCTTCATTTTTCTTTGCAGTAATTTTGATTTTGACCTTTTGCGTGTCTTCCCCCTTTGCGTTGCGCTAGACCTCGCGCCTTTCAATCTATGTTTTCATCAAGACGACTCCAAGACGCGACTCCTCGCTGCGTTTCTGTGCTCTCCTCTTCCTTTGTTTTCCGGCACGCAAAAGGTCATATTTCTGCTCTTGGACTCTTTTCCTTATCATTATTCAAACCTACGCAGCCACTACTTTTCTACTTTTTTACAGTAGACTAAGAGTATAGAAAGCAAAATGTTCAAATTCTTTCATCATTACACGTTGCTACTATTTTGCATACAACACCATTCAAGCAAGAACACCATGGGTCTCTATGGTTGAAGGATTCCGAGGATGTGCCACGGTTTGGGGGTACATTTTCAGTGATTTTAGTATATGATTGGTGGGTTTTCAGTGGAGATCAATGCACCCAAATGAGTGCCTAATGTTAGGGCAAATGTGGCTGCTTTTGGATGTTTGTTCTTGTGAATTGGTATACTGATGTGTTACAAAAACAAGAAAAACTAAGTATAGAGAAAGTCAGCATCCAAAAGTATGCATGGCACATCCCCGTACAAAATTTTTCAAAGAAAAAACCCCGGGAAGGACCCGTCAGCCAAAATTCCTAGGATAACTTTGTATTTCAGGAATATGTATATTATTTTGTTCTACTAAAGGGGTAAGGGAAAGCCTGGTTGACCGTCAACATTTCAAAGAATAATATTTCTAGCACCTTCAGAAGATATCATGGGAAGTTGCAATTAGACCAAATGTCATTATTGACCCAGTGAATGGTAGAAAACATCATTTCTCCACTTCAATTAACGGAAAATGTAATATTGTATAAAAAAAGCTTTTGGTTAAAATTCTTACGCAAAACTTAACCTTCAAGTCTGGTATCATCATATGGGTGAACTATTCCCTTTCACCTGACACTATCTAAACTACATTGACAGGTTACTAGGGTGATCAAAATATTGTTTACATATCAAAACGGCAGCCATATCAGATTTGTAGGTTATCGCCAACAGTATTTTACAAAAATATAAAGGCTGATCAGTGTGTAAAATAACACCACACACATGCACACAAAATGACCGGATATATTAATCGACTGTTACATTCAAAATATTGTTTCAGCTAGAATCAGGCAGTCACTTTTGCGTATTTGTGACAAACACTTTCTCAAACTTTGACACAGTATAATACTACTTTAATATACAAGGTATATAATTGTAAGGTATATAATTGTAAGTTCTATGTAGGGTTACCTGACCCCCTCAGATTTGCTTTATATTTTACTCATATGTTGTACCTGTAAAAATATTAAAAAGCTGCAAGTTTGAGGTCTGTAGCTCTTATGGATTTTCTGTGGCAGCCATTTAAAGTTGGAGTAGGGGGTCTAAATTTGGACCCAAAAGTTGCCCTTTAAATACATTTCATCGTATGAGAGTCTGTACCTTCTTTATAAAAAAAGAAAGAGAATCCTGAAACCTTGTATACACACTAACTGCATGCCCAATTTGTCAAAAAATAAACAAAAAAATTTCTGTAATATTGCGTGTTGTGTCGCACAGGGTCATTAAATATGCAAGAAAAATTGTAATGTTTTGTAAACTGGCAAGTTTAGCCCCCCTAAATTCACATTTTTTGTGAATTTCAGGATATTTTTGCTAAACGTATAAATCTGCAAGAAATTTTTTTTGTACATAAACATTATGTAGCCATAACATCGCAACATTTTTTGAGAAAAGTAGGGGGATGATGCTGTGGATCATGAAATGCCCTTTAAATTAATTTAAATTTACACACATTTGCATTCTATATTTAATATGGTACCAAGAGTGATCAAGGGATCGGATAACAACGTTTGCACAGTATATTTTTTGTGGGGCATGAGAGTACATCAGACATATTGAATTGCATTCTGAATTCAGGGAATGTCCTTCTGATATCAAATACATTTTGGCGATATAATACACATTTTATGGCAAATTATTAAAAATTTATATTTTAACAATTTTCATATTTAACAGTCCTCAAAGTAAAATTTATAAATCTAATGATATGTACTTAAAGTGTATATCGCTGGGAGGAAAAGCTGATGATCATTTGAATTTTTTTACCTTTCATATTGAAGATACACATTTTCCCCCCAAAAGACCTTATTTGAAAAAAATGTATATCTGTCATACGAAAAGTCAAAAGTCATATACTTTACATATCTTTAGATTTATAAATTTTACTTTGAGGACTGCTAAATATCAAAAATATCCAATTTTTATAATTTGCCATAAAATTTGTATTTGAATTTGTAGATTTATTTAAAATCTAGCAAGCACTGACAACAAAATAAGTTTAACGTGCTATTTGCATGATTTCCATTTGAATTGATCAAGTCATGGCCAGCATTGAAAGTCAATTTTTGACCGGCTCCTGGTGGACCTTTCTTATTTCATTTTCATTGTTTTGTTTCACAGGATCCAAGTACAAATTTGCAGGAATTAAAATTGATGGGGATGTGAATCACTTCTATAATCATGATGTGGTCAAATTCAGAAAGAAGTTAGCCAAAATGCTAAGAATCAGTGAAGAGAAAGTCAAATTTGCAGTAGTGAATGGAGGTAGCATTGTTTTAGTGTTTCTGCTACCTGCAGAAGCTGCTAGAGATTTGATAACAGCTGCCAAGGATAACTGTAGCTGGCTGACAGAGATGAAAGTGTTTGGTGTACATGTGGAAGGAGATGAATACATTTATGTACATGATAAAAAGACAGGTAGGTCAAGTTATAGTTGACAAATGCAATGTGATTTAAATACTGATGGTGAAAGAAATGAGTACGCATTGTGAATATTTATTACATAATCACAACATCTCTTTAGCTAATTGCACTAAAAATAGTGCTGAAAAGACTTCTGTGTCACAATATCTTTTTAGCCAATAGTATGTACTGTTATTTTGAACACATGATATCTGCTATTTTATTTTTGCCCTGCTAAGGCCAAAAAAATAACATGTTTGTTTCCTGTAGCAGGTCTGAAAAGTCAACAAAATCACCTATGAATCCCGTGAGCACAGCGCTGGCACGTGTTTTCTTAGCCGGCAGAGGAGTATTGTTGATTTTGCTCCCCCCCCCTGAAATTCAATTTGCTTCCCAATTCCCCCCTGAACAAAATTCCTGGTGCCGTCACTGGGAATATTACACTAGTAAAACAAATGCTAGCGTAATATATTAGGCCTATATTTTTATCTGCAAACACAAATTACTTGTTTTTCTATTGTTTTGTGTCTATGAGTAACACAAGTGTAAAGTGTTTGCAATGTACACAATGTAGCCCCTTCCCAGTGGCCAGGTGCGTAGCCGGGATTTATTTTTTTAAGGGGCAGATTTTGAAAAAGTGAACTTTTTTCCCCCAAAGTGGACCTTTTCACAAAATTTTTGAATTTTTGACCCCCACCAATAAATGTTGGATGTCTTTAGGGGTGCATGCCCCCCCCAAAAAAACCAACAACCTGCCAACATTGATCTAGGATGGGGGGATTTGAAGTACCCATATGAAAGTGTTCCAACAATTTTGACCGGGATTGTAGTTTCCTGGACTTGCATTATTCATTTCATGTCACCTCAAAGATAACCATTACCATTGTCATTGTCTGGCATTGATTGGTAGTATAATTGAAGTTGTTGCCAATTTATTTTATGTGCATTTAAGCCAAAGTTACTTACCCAGGTGCACATTGTGTCTTCGGCATTTTGTGAAATAAGGATGGGCTTATAGCCAGATGGGGGGTTCATGTATGTGTGTGATTGTGTAACAAAGGTAATAATGATGTAGTTGCGAACTGAATTTTTTTTTAAAATTATTATTTTACAGTTTAAAATTATTTTACTGTTAAAACTAACGAAGCCATCATTTTGTCTTGTTTTTGTTGCTTGCCATTCTTGCAGATGACACATTAACAGTTGTAGCAGAGGCAGAGTCACTACAAGATAATTTTTTTAAATGCCATACTGCTCTGCACATCATCTTATCACAAGTAATTCCATGTCTACAAAATGTGATAGATACATGGCACCAACAGACAACTGTCACCATCCAGCCATGTTCCAATCTCACTGGATGTCGCCCTTACAGGAAACCATCTATCAGGAAATCCTGTCAAGGATGCATTGACTGGGCAACAGCCATTGAAGATCAGGTGTACCCTTTTTTTGCTTCTCCTGATCTTCAGTGGACGAATGCAGATTCAACTCTGTTCAGCAAGGATCCACTAGAAGTCATCAAACTGTTTGTTGTAGGATTGCCTGCAGGTCGCAGGTATTCAAAACTTGGCGACCTTGATGCATCTTTATTGCTCAGGATTATGGGGAAATTTAGAGCATTTAACCATGGAGATCAGGCTGTGATTCATAATATACTGAAGGTATGAATAATTGTTGTTGCTTGATGATGGCACATATTCATGTTTGTGTTGTTGTTGAAGTTGGTATAGATGTTGCTTTTATCTTCCAAATGTTTCCATACCACTTGAAGTTTATACGAAATGTAAAACCAGTACTTTTCTTTTACTTTTATTGCTGTACTTTCAAGTTTAGATGAGGGATTTGTTAAGCTTAAGAGTTTCTCGTTTACATAAACATGTTTTGGTATTTCACATTGACTCTTTAGTTTTACAATCTTACCAAAATAATTTAATTTCAGGTGGCCCAAATCAGGAGTTCTCTTATTCATCTGAAGCACAACAGTAACCTCAGTCTTGATGATCAGACCCTAAGCAACCACTGGATAAATTTCATAAACCTTGTCAAACGTGTAGCAGATCTGGGACACTCATACTTTACTCAAAATACTGCAGAAGCTGTGATTGACAAGTTAACTAAGGTACCACGGCCGTTTTTTATGTATACTTTTATCCACAACAACGAAAACTGAGGGGGTAAACTACTAGTCTCGTATATAATATTGGTGTAAATTTTAACTGATTCACACAAGCAAATTGATTTCACACTTACGTGAAATTTTCGTGACTTATCCAAGCTCACTTCTTCAGCACTCTGATGGGTTGCTGGTACTAGACGTGGTAGCGCGAATCGGATCACGTGACCTGGGTATTGATCCCAAATCACTAGACCCGATCAGCTTCTTGTAGGCGGGGGGGAGGGGGTGTCGACCCAAGTCTTTGTTGAGATCTGGATTAGTGGCGGCGATATAGATAGCCTCTTTCACTCCTCTCTGGTACCATCGGGGGTCCGAGTCTAAGATTTGCACTTCTTGAGGATCAAAGGTGTGTTTGGCGGCTCTCATGTGTGCACCAACAGGTGACGCTTCGCGTTTGTGCTCAGATACACGTTTGGACCAAGCCTTGAAATAAGCAGACTGGAACCAGGAGCAATTTGTTTCGAACATTGCTCCTGGTTCACTGGGATTTTACTGGAACCTGGAGCAATTTCTGAAGAAACAGGAGCAATTTTCAAATATTAAATTCTTTTCTGCATATACAATACAGCATACCAGCACGACTGCATCAAGTGCAAAACTGTAACCAGGAGCAATTTATTTTAGAAAATTGCTCCTGGTTCATGTGAATTTTACAAGGACCAGGAGCAATTGGTGGCTTTACGAGAGCAAATTTGCTCCCCGCTCCTGCTTATTTCAAGGCTTGGTTTGGACAGTGGACGCTCAGTTTCTCCAACATACTGTGATGGGCAATCCTGGCACTTGATATTATATATTGTCCCAGTGCGATCCAGAGTTTTTGGTTTGTCTTTAGGCGACACAACCATGCTACGGATGGTGTTCGTTGGTTTCACATGAACCGTGACGCCCGCCTTGGCGTATCTTCCTGTTGATGGACTCAGTGACACCGCGTACGTAGGGGAGAGTGATGTGCCCCTTGGGGCGGTCTGTCCGTTGTTTGGGTTTAGGCTCATGACGCTTGCTGGAAGGGGAACTCCACGCCCACTTGGTGTAACCGCAGATTGCAAGCGATTTCTTGACATGGTCCATTTCCTGTTCCAGTCGTTCACTATCAGAGGATAGGGTTTTGACACGGTGGGTCAAAGTTCGTATAACCCCTAACTTGTGTTCTAGTGGCTGGTGACTCGCAAAGTTCAGATATTGGTCTGTGTGTGTGCTCTTCCTATACACACTGAAGGATAGGGAGCCGTCCGCGTTACGCGAGATGAGCGTGTCTAACATGGCAATGGAGTTGTTAGATTCATGTTCAACGGTGAACTTGATAGAGTCATGAATGGAGTTCAGATGGTGAGTGAAACTGTCTACCTGGGAACGCTCAATGATCACCATGGTATCGTCAACATATCTCCCGAAATAGCGGGGTGGGGTATGAAAGGAGGTGATGGCTTTCTCCTCAAAGTTCTCCATAAACAGGTTTGCGATTATGGGACTCACCGGTGAACCCATCGCGGCTCCCTCTCGTTGAATGTAATACTTGCCGTCGTAGATAAAATATGTGGTCTTGAGGCAAGTGCTAAGTAGATCAGTGACTTGTTGTGGGTTGAGGTCAGTCCTGGAATCCAAAGTGTCATCGGCTGTGAGCAGATCTTTCACGATAACCAAACTTTCTTCCACTGGCACACTGGTGAATAAGGCTGTAACGTCGTATGACACAAGACATTCGCTAGGACTAAGTTTGAACTGAGACAGTTTGTTAACAAGTTCTTCACTGTTCTTTAAATGAGTACTGGACTTGCCGACAAGCGGAGACAAGATGTTGGCTACGTATTTGGCCGTGTTGTAGGTGATGGACCCTCTACTAGCAACGATCGGTCTCAGAGGGCAGGCTGGCTTGTGCACCTTCGGGAGGCCGTAGAACTTGGGCACCACTGAAGTAGTGGGATACAACTGTTTGTAACATTTAAAGTCAATAGCCTCCTCTTCTTTAAGAGCTTTCAGTTGATCAACTAATTGAGTCTTATATTTAGCAGTGGGGTTCTTTTTTTTGTTCTCATAAGTGTTCCCATCGCTTAAAAGTTCACTTGCCTTTTCTTTATACGTAGCAGTATTGAGCACAACCGTAGATCTGCCTTTATCGGCAGGAAGGATGGTTATATTCCTATCCGATTTCAGGTCCCGTAGCGCGGCTCTCTCCTCCTTCGTGATGTTGCTTTCAGGTACTTTCGTGTGATCCAAAATGTCAATACAATCCAACCTGCAACGAGCAGCTTCATCCGTATTGTGTCCAATAGCTTTCGTGGCAGTCTCGATACCGGTGATGAATTCGACAACCGGGATCTGCGTCGGACTCACAGCAAAATTCAGTCCCTTTTTCAGAACTAACGACTCAGCACTGGTCAAAACTTTGTCAGACTTGTTCACAACCCATCTATCTGTCACATTCTTACTTTCCTGCTCCGTAACGTCGACGATGGACCGTTGTTTATTGTTGTTTTGAACATTTTTATCCTTCGAAGACACGCGGTTGAACTTGTTTACTTGACGAGACCTGCATTTGTCGAACTCAGCGGTGTACGCATGCGCGACCCAGTTCTTCACTTCTGTATACAAATCAATCGATAAAGTATCAAACAGCTGTTCATCGGTGTCCGAAATTTGTTGTTTTACCGAGTTCAAGGTAGCATGAATCTGCCTAATGCGTTCACTCACTAATTGGTGTTGAGCTCGTTCCAAAATCCTTTCCGCCGTAATTCCTTTGACAGAAGATTTCAATTTTAGACTGTTCGGGGTGACTCCTTGATGTTTACAATGGAGTGTAAAGTGTAGATGATTACGGAACCTCGCCGATTTCCTCTCAAGAAATTCCAAACGTCTCGTTAGTTTTGTTGCCATCCGGCCATGTTCGCTTTCGAGACGGGCGTGTAGGTTTAACTGCTGTGGCGTAGACATAATATTGGTGTAAATTTTAACTGATTCACACAAGCAAATTGATTTCACACTTACGTGAAATTTTCGTGACTTATCCAAGCTCACTTCTTCAGCACTCTGATGGGTTGCTGGTACTAGACGTGGTAGCGCCTTGAATCGGATCACGTGACCTGGGTATTGATCCCAAATCACTAGACCCGATATACTAGTCTCGTATATGTGATGCGATCTAGCAAAATCAGTCGGAACTCGCTACTGTGGGAACAGGTCAGGATTGTGTACTTCAAAATATTTCCTGGGCATGCAGTCAAGGGAAAAAATAAATTCTATCACATAGAAACACTCTCCATCAGCACTTACAGTGTTTAAATATGCAGGGGATTATAATGTTCCTCAAAACATTCAAAATAGTAAACATTTTTTAAAGTTGTTTTTTTCTTTCTAATTAAGCTAAATGAACAACCCATATCAGAGAGAGTACAACAAGAAGCCTTGATGCCCATGGGGGAAGACATCTTACCAACGACTTCAGAAGACAAGGAACCCGCAAAGCTGCTGGCATCACTGAACCACAAGGTAACATATGAGGGGGTATCAAAAAGATTTGAAATCACCCAGAAGTGAAGGAAACAGAAACTTCATTTTGATATGTGACTACTGTACGTAGTCACTGTGCAAAGTCAAACATTTCTCCCACTATTTATTGACTGTCCACAGACCGCCATTATAGAGATCCCCAGATTGCAAAAATCTCTGAGTCCTTTTAAAAGACTTCTCTGCATCACTGTCCAGAGGCACACATTTCTCCTACTGTTTATTGACACTGTGCATGTGGTCTCAGGTTGCATTGAAAACCACTGTTCCACCTCTTGAATGACTTCATCAGTGTCATCAAATCACAAACCTGCAGTGGAGTTTTCATCTGGGGGAACAAGGTAGTCACTTGGAGCGAGATCAGAAGAACAGGGTGGATTTGGGAAAATGTCATAGTCATATTGATTCTGATCAAAAGAAATAAATATGTACAAAATTTGTTTCGTTCTCACCTTTCTAATTCAAGATGTCAATAGAAAAACCTTCTATGGCTTAATTTCTTTCTTAATTGTGGAAAACATTTTCAACAGAAAATTTTGTGTACTGTAATCATTTTACAGGTCCATGCCCCTCACACACCACACCTACCCATACCACACAACCCTCATATGTCTACGCTCATGCTCGCACACTCATACACTCGAAACACATCTAGGCCATGAACATGAAGAACATAATTGATTATCTGAAACAGATACATAATAAAACTTACTTCTTTAAAAGTCCTGTTTTTGTGGGCACTCTCTAGCCTTTATGAGGGCACTTAGACTATGCCACAGGCGAATTTTGAAACATAAAAATATGTTATTATTAATCATGATGAACACATTCCTTTGAACTAAAAAATGTACTGATGTTTATTAAAATTAAATGTTATGTCATGTTATTGAATGCAACATATCTTGCATAATTATAATGGCTCACTTCAATACTGAACGATACTGATTTTGGAATCTACCAGTTTGATCATGAAAACTCAAGTAAAAAAATCTGACTATGTACTTTGGATTTTAAGCAGAACTTTACTACCCCCTGGACTTTATCTCTAACACACACTGTCAATCATACTTGTTTATCAATCCAATTTAACCACAAGCACTAAGCATGGTAGTACAAGACGCGCTAGACATACTTCCATGCGCCAAATGAGAGTTTAACTTTTGTGCCAACACAAAAGCGCACCAAATTCCACATTTAGTTCTGTACGATGTAGTTAATGGTAATGGCACATGCCCGGAGGATTTAAACCATAATGAGATCTTTGCGACCAATCACAAGCCAGATCCATTAAAAGATGCATTACATCATGGCTAATTTTAGTAGGCCAGAAATTGGCCTATCTTTACATAGAGACCTGTGTTAAAAATGTTAACCGCAATCCAAAGTAAGTAGTCCACTTGGGAAGCTAACAAACAGAAGGAGTACGGTGACAAAAAATTTTTAATGGTTTTTAAACCAGTGAATTTTTTATTCAACCATTAAAAATCTATCGATTGCACACAAATTAATATAGTTTTATGCTTAAATGTAATAGCCAGAGTATGCAAAATGGGCAAGTGGATTACGGAGAAGTCTAGAGGGCACTTTTAGTGCTGACAGTTGCAGGGTATAGAGTATATGCTAAAGAAGGACCCGTTTATATTTTCAATCACAACATGTAGTCAAAAAAGAGAAATCATCAGAAAACAAAATAACCCAAATGCGGCACATGCACAAACTATTTTCGTCCCGGTCACACAATAAACTTACAAAAATAAATATACTGGTAACTTGTTTTAAAATGCATTGGCTATGTAAAGATATGACGTTGGGGTGTTTCTTTCCTGCCGAATTGAAATATGTGCTGGGTTTTGTAGTCGATTAGCAATGAGCTACAAACGTTTAACCAATCATTTTCAAAAGCAGCAATAAAAACAACAAAACGACACATTTCATTGGTCAGTGCATGGTCATTGTCAATCACATCTCAAAGTTGCCAACAGTGGTTCGCCGATAAATTATTGTGTAAAGCATATATGCAAACAAATAATATTTTACTATTCAAGGCCACACCATTCTACGCTGTGCAAAAAAAGCAAAGCACTGAAGTGCATATTACAAGAAGTTCTGATAACAAATCCTGTAAGACAAGAATCTTCCTGCAGAGCACATTTAGCATGTAAAGTGAATGAGAGAGTAGAACATAAAACAACACCAAGTAGTTTGACATCATCTACAGCCTCGAGAATACGGCCACATAATTTATAAAGAGAAACAAACACACCATAGACCTTGTCAAGTGAACTATGGCACACTCGGAAGCATTCAGAAGAAGATGGTTTGTAATATACATGTATTTTATCCAAATCTTTCTGCAGACAAACTTGATCATCAATATTCCTAATTCAACATACAATTAAATGATCATTAGAAAACTGAAAAAGAGGAGAGGAGAGTCCATCATTAATGTCCTTTAATGAAACATGAATAAAATAGGCCCCAACACTGGACCCTGACATGACAGATACCCACTGGGAATATTCACCTCAAAAGACTTTGCTATCATCTGCTAACAGCTAATTGCATGACCAAACCCAAATTGATTGTCATGCTCATCAAGGTAACCTGAAGAATTCCATATGGACCAGAAGATTTACTAGTTTCCAGTTCATTCAGAAAAGCAGCATCTCTTCAACAGAAAATAATTCAAAAGAAAAACAAACATAACCATTAGACAGGGTAGCATTTGAAAAAGATGTCAAATCAATTGGCCTTCCCAAAGATACTTAACGCGTCTGTGTACTCTAGACATTGTTTCTTTCGCGAAATTGAGTTTTTTTGATATGTTTGTACTTTGTTATGTTTTTAATAAATACAAGGAATGAAAATCCAGATTTGTAAACTCCAACTGCAATATTTTAAGGATTTTATTTCACTATTCCACTCGTGTTTGAAATTGAAAAGGAAAGCAAATCTTTGTTGTACCAGCAGGGTACACGCGCGTATCAACGCATCGCGTTGCGTATCGCGCAATTTGTTAACGCACAAATACGCTACGCATCCGCGACGCTTATCTGCATGCGCTGGCGCATCTTATGGAAAAGCACTGATTTCACAAAAACCTAGTGGTCAAATGGCTCCGTTTTAGCTGATAAAATGTGGGGTTTTTCAAGTTCTTTCCCCGATTTAAATATCAAGTTATGAATGGATTTCGCTCAAACTTCTCAGGGCCGTGGATTTACGCGATGTTCATGTAATGTAAGGTAGAAAAACGAAAACTGCCGCATTCTCCTGTGAGATTCGATGAAAGTGCAAAATGTGACCACTTTAAACTTCAACGGCCATTATTTCAATGTTCATTTTCTTGGTAAAATGAAGATTTAGGTACACGATAACTCAATAAATACAGCATCTATATGTAAGCAAATATGATCATCGTAAGAAGCATGATCGACTCGAGAAACGGTTTTCCCATTTTTTATATTTTGGTCTATTTCCGATTTTAGGCATCATTTTGTGCAAATAGGCGTTTGTGAATTTTAAAAGTTCATTTTGATGCCTTATATGGTCAATATCTCAAAAATAAGGCCAATATCAAAAAACTAAAAAAAAACGTTTTTGGAATGGAGCCTCAAGATTGAGATAAAAACAAAATAAAATATTTTGGAAAGAGTGTTTTTTTGTTATGATGTACCAAACAAATATTGCCAAAAACTTTTTTTTTGGTGATTTTCTTCATAATTGTTGTTTTTACACCAAATCTATATTTATATTAAGATTCATTGATGTCTTGCCTTTATAAAAATGTATACTTTTATATGTCTTGCGCGAATAATGACAAAGTTATTGCACTTTTACTACATGCATGTCTGAGAGTGCACAGCCTCCTTGACTATTTTTTTATAAGCATCAGCAATGTGAAGAGGATTAGTCAAATCTCTATTTTCAGTTTTGAAAGTTGAATAGACTCGTTGGTACAAGACCTAACATAATCCCAAAATTTCTTATGATTGTGCCAGTGGTATTAACAATACCAGGAGAATAGTTTTTATGGCTTCTGTGAATTGTACTTTTATTTTTAAGTTTTTTTCTACAGTCCTTATACCGTAAACGTTCGCCTAAAGGCGCACCTGGGCTCCTTTGCCTTGGGGTAAAGTCCATGTACAAATAGAGAGCTCCCTCCTATAAACATCCCAACAATAATTAAGGGTACGTGCCCTTATTTGCTGGGGCACTTTTAGTTTGTGTCTAAAATTCCAGTTATGTCAAGGAAGCCCATATAGCGCCATTATGTGAACGTTTACGGTATTGCTGTTCAGCAATATGAGAACCAATTTTGTTAAACACTTTATGAAACCTTCTTTTGGCTACAGTATAGAAGCCATGTAACCACAAGCGTTCTATTTAATGATTTCATAGGACAGATGTTTCAAATGAACAAATCATCAAAATGTTCAGAAGAGTCTGGAGAATCATTTCTGCTACATGTATGTTGGCAATTTTGTAACCCACACTTATGTGAGTTACTTGCAAGTCTTGTTCACATGGGCCTTACTTTTGAAAGTAGATTGTTACATAAGATATCTTACATGTGAAATTGTTGAAATAAATTGCATGTAGCTGCTTGTAAGTCACGTTTACCTAGGCACTACTGTTAAGTTTACTTTCAAATTATTCTGACATGAAAACAAATCATCTTAACAACAGCACTTGTGAGCTTTTACATAGGTGACTAAAGATGATACATTATATAAGAATCAGTTACTAAAAATAAAATAAATACAACTAATCATTTTTGTCTTGTTTTGTTTTACCATTCTTGCAGATGACACACTAGCAATGGTAGCAAAGGTTAAGTCACTACAAGATCATTTTATTAAATGCCATGCAGCTCTACATACCCTCTTATCGCACATAATTCCATGTCTACGAAATGTGATAGATACATGGCATCAACAGACAACTTTAACCATCCAGCCATGTTCCAATCTCACTGGATGTCACCCTTACAGGAAACCATCTATCAGGAACTCCTGTCAAGGATGCATAGACTGGGCAACAGCCATTGAAGATGAGGTTTACCCATATTCAGCCACCCGTCATCTTAGTTGGGCAAATGCAAATCCAACTCAGTTCAGCAAGGATCCCCTAGAAGTCATCAAACTGTTTGTTTTACGATTGCCTGGAAATCAGAAACACATGTTTTCAACTCTTGGTGACTTTGATACAGCTTCATTGCTCAGCATCATGAAAAAATTCAGACCATTTCACTGTGAAGATCAGGCTTTGATTGAAAATATACACAAGGTATAAATTATTTTGTTTAATGCTGATTATAAAATAATTTTTTGTAATGTTTCTTGTTGTTCTTGTTCTTTCTTTTTTTTTCTATTTGACTAACAAGGGATTTTGACATGTCAAGAAGACAAAGGCAATAGTTTTTGGAGATTTAATTGCATTGAGGTTGAGTAAATTGTAAATAATTTTGGACAGTTGTAATGCCTTATATCCTATCATATCCAATTCATTAACATATGCAAACTTTAAAGACATAATTATTTCACTGTGCCCAAAACTACTACATGACTATGCTTTGCTGTATATGTCGTTATGTCCTTTATTTGATTTACATGGCAGAAAGGGTAGACAAGGAAAGTGTGGCATTTAGTCCAATCTGCAACTGTGTAGATTTACTAATATTCCTATACCATTTTCATTTCCTGGATGTCCTTGCTGTCAAGTGATGTCAGTATAATTCAGACCTGGAACTTTTCTGTATTTCTGTGGAATCTGTTGCCCGGGGGGGTTCTCAGTACAAATGACCATACAAGGATGTGCCGCAAATATGGGTAGCATTTTCAGCCTTTTGGTATATCAATGACCCCTTTTTCAAAGCCTATTTTGGTATATAAATGGGTCCTTTTTTCAAAATTTTCTAAATTTTTTCGGAGAATAGCCAAAATTTTCAAAATTTTCCCAAAACTAAGACAATTTGGTAAAAATTGGTATATTTATGGGTCCACTTTCATTTTCTCAGCGGCACGTCCCTACCAAAACCAAACTTTAGTACCCCCATTATCTGTTGTTGTTTTTATTTGTAAGTAACAATGTGTGCATTGTATTTGGCGTTTTTGAGCTTTTTTCCGGGGAAAATGTGGAAAAAATGGACCTTTCCAAAGAAAATGAAGCTGAAAAAATGATGGGTACCACATCCACCAAATATTAAGGGTGACACTTCAGTTCACACTAGACTACTACACAGCCTAGTTGCCGTCAGAATTCAATTCAAACCATCTGCTCTCTACTGAGGATTATTTTTGTTCAAAACGTATTTGATGCGAAAATGGACTGACCTCACAATGTTGTTGAACGAGGGACATAGTTGGAAACATAATTGTTTGAAGCAGATTGGAAAGATCCTTTGGTTAAAAACCTGTGAGGAAGTAGGAAGGCTAATCGCAATCACTACAAGTGGTAACCTCTGTTTAAGGTGTGATTGTCAGTCGACTGTTATTGTTATTGTTTTCTTCTTGTTATTGTTGTGGGTGTTATTATTCCATAGGTAAAATAACCAATTCTCGATCATGAGAGCCAACTTGTTGAGTACGCACAGAATATTTGCTTGAGCGTATTACATAAGACCAAGCACAGCTTACGAAGCAAGCACAGCTTTAGAGAATTGACCAATCACACTTTGAATACGGTCGTCGCTAGGCAAGGTTGAGGTTCGGTCATGCAATCGTGTTATTCCATGAGAAGTATGCTGATGCAATAGTACGCAGAAGGCCGAAGGTACATCCTCTCATGATCGAGAATTCAATATTTTGCCTATAGTACTGTACTGTAACACCCACCTCTAAATGTTTTCATGTCACTAAAATTATAGTGAATGTGTTTTTATTTTGTTGTAACTTAAAAGAGTTTCTGATAATATATAATGTTTACAGGTTTTGAAGATATAGTACAGAGATGTGAGAGTTCCTCTTTTCAGCTGATTTCCTCTTTTTTTGTTGCCAAAATGTATGTGTTTTTCTTTTATTTTCAGCCCATATTTGGCGTTTTTGCCCTGATTTTACACTGTTTTTAGTGATTTTCCTCGTTTTTGGTCTGTGGCCTCTCACACTCCTGATAGTAATTCAGTTTTACATTTAGGTAACACCAGAGGCATGGTGATGGGGGGTGCAGGTTGCATCCTGGCTCGAAATACCAGGACAAAATTGATGAAAGTTGTAATGTGCATCTTCCTTTTATAGCCTGGATTTAGGCAACAATTGTCCTCATTTTGGCCAAATTTAACATTAAATGTTTCACACTCATTTGTCTCGGTGAAGTCATTTTATAGCAAGTCAGCAGGTCGATTTGTCAATTTTGTTCCCTATGGCTCAGTGTCCCTGGTACAGGGTGTCCCTAAAAGCACTGTATCATCAGAAACTTAATTGTTTTGGTATTTTTAAGTTGTAGTGTAAGATTTTTTTACAGCTCATTGGGGTCATTTTGACGAAATGCGCTTTATAAGCATGCCTATTCATTCATTCATTCATTCATTCACAACTAAACATAACTGGTGTGGTTGAGATATAAATCAGCTATCATGTACTTTTTAAATTTTGACAATTGACCACACCGTTCTTGAAATTTAAGAATTTTACAAAACTCCCTCATTTTCACACCTATCACTCGGAGTCGATGATCTGTATTTGGAGTGCTAATGACTACGCATCATCAGCGCAAGTGGCGTCTAATTGTCATTGATAGATATTTGACTCCGTGGAACGGATTGAAAATGAGGTAGTTTCTATTTTTTTTTTTACTATCTATTCTATTATTTCAAAAACGTAGCGGTCAATTGTCAAAATTCAATAAAGTATGTGATAGCTGATATATTCCTCAACCATATCGGGCTATCAGCGATTTAGATATGTTTGGTTAATGCATTGAAATACCCCAAAAATTCAGTTCCTGACGATACAGTTCTTTCAGGGATACCCTGTACACTACTGGGTGACACTTGTAAATATTTTTTCCTTTAATTTCATCATTAAGGTGGCCCAAATCAGGAACTCTCTTGCTCATAATGAGGTAAAAGAAGGCCTTAGTCTTGATGACCAGACCTTCAACTACTACTGGACAGGCATCACAGACCTTGCCAAAAGTATACCTGCTGTAGGACATCCAGATTTTACACAGAAGAGTGCACAAGATGTGATTGACAAGTTAAATGTGGTAAGTTGATGTAGGGTTTAAGATGACGAATTAATGGGCGTTGCTTCCAGTGATTACCTAGCCGGTACTATCATGCTAGGTCTTGAAATCTAAACTGTTTCTTTCTTCTTCTTTCTGGCAACAGGTCCACTGCTCCTTCATTCTGAAGCTGATTTTGACCATTATTATGTTTTGATGAATCCAAGTGTGTGAAAATATTGGATCCAAAACATAATAATGACCAAATTGGATGCTTTACGTCCAATATTTATTGGTCGAGCTATGAGTTTTGAAATATTGAACTTGACTTTGTCTCGTCCAATATTTGAAAACTCATGCATGTAGCTCGACCAATAAATATGGGCTCAATCGATTCAATTTTATATCAAACTTGGTCACAAGAGTCGCTGTCCAACATGTAACATGATATGTCAAGTCAAGTTAAACTTTATTAATCCATTTCTGGAAATTACATGCACATATGAGATCATAAAACTACATTATATTAGAGAGCAAGCATTATACAAAAACAGGTATTATATAAAGCACAATGAAATTCAAAGGCACTCCCTAGAAATGGTATGAAAACATAAATTAACAACGGTACTTCAAGTTATGATAAAAAATAGCTTGAGGAACAAATGAGTTCAGGTACCTGTCTGTATTTGAACGCGGCAGTTGCATACGACCAGATTTTGAGTTATGGTGATATGACAAGCGATGGTGGAGTGGATGTTGGGGATCCTCCATCACATCAGTGAGCTTCTTCAACAAAAGATCAGTGTACACTGTCTTGAAATCCTGTTGTGGTGAGCCTATGATTCTACTAGCTTCTTCAATTACCCTTTCCACCCTCTGTCTGTCCCCTATGGTAATGTTCCCTCCCCAACAAAGTAAACAATATCGTATTTCCGGTTAAAATCTAAAAATCTTCAAAAATGTATATCTGCTAGATGTTATGTTGATGCCACTTACACAAAAGTGATCCTTATTACATCCGTAACATATGTGACCAGCTCCAACAAAACCCGGAACAAGTCGCCAGCCATGTTTTTGAGTTTCCTATGACATTTCCATAAAAAAAATGAAATTTTGGAATTCTTAATTTCATGGTATTTGACCTTGGGCCCAAGTGGACTTTCAAATCCTTGAAAGTACTTATTAAAAAGAGGTTTATTTAATCAATAATTGACAGTTGAACTATGATAATCCCTATTCAATCCTGTGTAAAGAAGAAAACTAATTAGTCGGTTAATCAGAATAGCAATTGACCACATATCAAGGTATCATTTACAAAATTATCCATATCTTGAAAAGTAGTGATGCTATGTATATAATTTTGGTATCATTTTAAAGCTTATTGGCCTGTGCTTATATTTTTATTCAAATCATGAAATGCCCAAAATATGACTTGTTCCTGGTTTTGTCGGAACAGGTCACATATTGTAAATATTTCTGACCCCAACGGTCAAAGTTTATGGGTCAAAGATCAAATTTTAAAATTATTCTTCTGAGCCCTTCTGTCATTTACCTGGGATATTTTAGTATGGCAAATGAATGCAAATCTGCATGAAAGACACGATCAAGCTTGGGTATGTCAAGGGTACATTACTATAGACCAAACAACCCAGATCCAATGTAATTTAGCATTGATAACGATCCCTCAAAGTGTTTTAAGGTGGTACTACAGTACACCCCAAAAAATTTGTGACTATTTTTTAATTTTTCTCAAAAAATAATAACACACTGGTAACAAAGGGTATGTATAATATTATAGGGGCAAGGAATCCAGTTACTACACTGGAATTTCAGTGACTCAAGACAAGCGGTACGTTATTTATGATAAGATAAGTGGTACCGCTAGAATGTACCACATAATGAAACACTTGTCTTGAATCACTGAAATTTTAGTGAAGTAATTGGATTCCTTGCCCCTATAATATACATGACTTTTGTTACCAGTGTGTAGTAGTTTTTTGAGAAAAATGCAAAATTAGTCACAACATTTATCAGGAGATGTAGTGCCACCTTAATGCATGGCAGTCTTAATGTACATTTCTATCTATTTTTAGATAAAAGGTCAATCAATACAAGTGAGAATACAACAAGAAACCTTGAAGCCTGTGATGGAACAGATTTTACCAAAGAATGTAGAAGACAAGGCATCAAACCAAGTGGCAAGTGCTGTAAAGGACACACAAGCAAACCCTGTACTACAAGGTAACAAATCAGTCTAACTTTTAGGATGACATAAAAGTACCTGTCGATTATCGTTTTTAGGTCATCCAAAAGTGGAACTGCTGCATAAATCCCAGTGGAATGAAGGATGCACCCCCAATATTTTGATAAGTGGGATGGTCCATACAAAATTACAATCATCCCCATGTAGAAACCGTGTGAGTGTGTTTTTGACCACATTATACAGCATATTTTGAAAATTGAACTTTTGCACACGCTTCACACAAATTTGTTACGATTTACATCATATTTGACCATGTTAGCTTAGAAATGGCACAATTTTTCAGATTTTAATGCATTTCTTTCCAAATATTGTATCAAGATATGTGTTGTTAGTGAATATAAGATATTCATAAGAAGCTTTGCCCAAACATGTGCACAAAATTTTTAAGAGCAGATAACCAATGTGGCCTCCCTTGTAGGTCTTTTGGGGGAAAAATGTGTACCTTCAATATGAAAGGTTAAAATATTTTGAGCTGTTTAAAAATCAATTCTTGGTATCTATTTGTATAAACACTGTTTTGCCAAATTTGTCAAAATTTGGCTGGATAAAGGCAATGATCTTTTAGGTCTGTTTAAGGTTTAAGGTCACATATTGAGTTCAAATGTCATTTTTAGGTTAATTTGTAAAATTGGCTGTACATGAAAAAGAAACGGTCTCAAATGCAACTGCAACCAAATTTGGGTCATAGCTAAACTATGAGAACTTTCATGTGATGATAGTATTCAAAGTCACATACTGAGGTCAAAGGTCATTTTAGGTCACTTGTAAACTAGGTTGAAAATGAGAAAAAGAAACCCAATTGCAACCATACTTCGTTTGCAATTGCAGTATTAATTTTTGCAGTGTCTGGTGTTATTATATTTAATTTTTTTTAATTTTTTATTAAAGACCAATCCATATCAGAAAAGATACAACAAAAACCCTTGGAACATGTAATGGAAGACATTTTACCAAGGACTTCAGATGATCAAACCAAGGAACTAAACCAAGCAGCCAGTACTGTAAAGGGCAAACAAACAAACACTGTACCGCAAGGTAACAAATCAGTCTATCTTCAAAGAAAACATATATCTGTCAGATTATCACTTTTACAGCTGTAGTTTAAAACATGGTTGGTCACATTAACAGTGCAATTTGACCCTTATTTGCCTATAATATTTCACTTAATGTGACAGTCATACAAAAAGGCCACTTTAGTAACCGCACTTTTTTATTGGCATAACATTCTACATGTGTTTTGAATGACATATTCTCATTTTGGTTTGGTGCAAAAGTATTAACAAGTTATATATTTTATGTGATATTGACTTTCATAAAATATATAGGCCTCTACATGTGCATACACAGAACTTTATTTAGCCAAAGGTCCAGCTTTCATATGATGTGCATGAAATGTGGTAGAGTTTTGTTCTTATCAAGTCAGAAATATTGCCACTTTTGGATGATAAATTGCAATGTTAAAAATTTGTCAAAAAATCCAAACTTTGAAACAAATTACCTTGATGAATGCACCTAATGGTCTGATCTTCAATAATCAGGGACTTTGTAGACAAGAAAATAGAGCAATTATACATGACCTGAAGAATCACTGTTGAAAGAATTGACAGACTATTGGCAGTGTTGTATATTGTTGATATAATGTACCAATCCATGTCAGAGAGGATGCAACTAGAACCCTTGAAACCTGTGATGGAAGATATTTTACTAAGGACTTCAAAGGTCAAAGAACCAAACCAAGCTGCCAATACTGTAAAATATATGCAAGGAACAACAAGGCTACATAAAAGTTATTTTTCAGATTATCAAGTTTACACCTGTATATTAAATTGTGAGAGAATTAACAGAAAGTTGATGATGTTTGATGGTTATTATTTATCTTAAATTCTAAAGATATTCTGGTATTATTTTTCTTTAATTTAATAAAAGACCAATCCATATCAGAGAGGATACAACAAGAACCCTTGAAGCCTGTGATGGAAGACATTTTACTAAGGACTTCAGAAGACAAGAAACCAAACCAAGCTGCCCACACTTTAAAAGACACACAAGCAAAAACTGAACCACAAGGTAACATATCATCAGATTATTATCAAGATAATATCTGTAGTTTATATCACAAAAGAAGAATTGACAGAAAAGTGGTAATGTCTGTTAACTATTTTTCAAACATTTTTATAGAAGACCAATCCATATCAGGGAGGACAGAACAAGAAGCCTTGAAGCTTGTTATAGAAGACATGTTACCAAGGACTCCAGATGACCAAACCAAGGAACCAAACCAAGCTAGTACTGTAAAGGACTCAAATGCTCAACCACAAGGTAACATAATAATAAAAATGTCTGAAAAATAAATAAAATGTGTGTCATTCTAAAATGCTCTTCCTAAAATTAGTGAGTGGACTAATACCGTAACCATACATGGGCATAAAATTGCTGTTTCATTTGCCTTCTCATTGTACGAGTACAAATAATTTCCCAAGAATGCTTTATTTTGAACAAAGACTGAAAAAGGTTGTGTGTATCCTGAAAAGAGCAGAGTATCACCAGCCATTTGAGAGGTTGGTTTTACAATTCCTGATATTTTCAACATTTTCATCTTGGTGTACAAAGTATACCCTTAGATTCAGTGGGTTCCAGATTCATTGCATTGTTAGCAATCTTTTGAAAAAATTAAGGAGTGTCTGAACTCAAGGAAATTTTGAGTATAGGAAATACAAGTCACCAAAATGGCAAGTTCTTTCTTCATTTTCCTTATTTTATACTTTCTGATAACTGCATTTCTCATATGAGACTGGAGTTCAGAAATACAATTCAAATGTAAACCCATTTTAATGTATATGAATGGCCTCATGAGCTGACAGCGGTCAAGTCATAGTAGATAACATTGACCCCAATTTAATGTAACTGCTAACTTGAGCCTTAAAAAGAGTACAATTAGTGTATCTAGGTGGGTAAATAACTTAGAAGTTTACATATGATATATAGAGAAAATCCTGGTAGTTACTAAATATCTTGTTTTGATGTCTCAAGGCTTTGAATTTTACTATAGATAAGAACAAGAATTCATTGATCTTAAAATATCTGGAGAAACCATGAATAGATGTTTCTGGAGAAACCATTCTTGATGAAAAGTTTTAAGGATAGTATATTTTCATCTTGCTATGTAAAATCTGATGTAAGATGTACTTTTGGTTCCTCTGCAGGTGCAGCAGCTGACCTACATGTTGACAACTGGCAGAAAATGTTAAAAGCTCAATACAAAACTACTTTTGGCAAGATACCCATTTTCCCATGGCACTTTTCTTCAGATGAGTTGTTACTAGATATAGAAATAGATTTAGAAATAGATCAGGAACAAACGTCACCTACTGAAATAAAATGTGCAAAACTAAAATCTCACACTGATTTGCTTTCCCTTACCGATGGTACAGGTCATAATTTAAATCATATATTAGTATCAGGGTCAGCTGGTACAGGTAAAACCACAATGATGAATAGGCTTGCATATCAGTGGGCTACTTTGTCAAACACCTTTCATGAATTTGAACTTCTATTCCTCCTCACTCTTAGAAAAGTGGAAGCAAATATGGACCTCCTAGATGTAATCCGTAGCCAACTGCTACCTGATGTATCAAAGCAGAAATTAGAAGAATATTTGACAGTCAATGCCGATAAATGTTTATTTCTGTTTGATGGTTATGATGAGCTACGTACAAGTGATATGGTGCTAAACAGTAACCTTTTACATAGTAGTAAGGTTATCGTCACAGCAAGGGTGTTTGACACATTTTATGAAAACCACCATGAATATGTTCAAATAAATCTGCAGGGTTTTTCTAAAGAAGGCATAGAGAAATTCATCCATGGTTATTTTTCTTGCTCTGATGAAACTGTTAGCACCCATGAGTTGGTGTCAGAAATTGAATCTAATAACATGATTAGAAATCTGGCACATTCCCCTCTACTTCTGACAATGATATGTCTTATTTGGAAGGAAGTACAATCTCTCTCTATATCTATGACAGATTTGTATCATATGGTTGTAAAGTATATGTTACAACAATATAATCAGAAGGCTGATGAGAGGTTACTTGATGATGTTCAGTTTGATCAGGTTATGGTTCACATTGGTAAGACTGCACTTCATGGTTTGATGAACAATTCAAAATTTATTTTCCAACCAGATGAATTTGACAGACCTGAAATTGTAGAACTAGGTTGTCTCATTGGTTTGATAGTGGTGCACAAGCATGTCAGTAGCAAGAAGATCACAGATATTTCTTTCATTCACAAAACATTCCAAGAATATTGTGCTGCATTATATTTGTCTAGTTTAGCTGATACAGATGTGGACTTGTTGAAGTCATATGTATCTCAGATGAATTTTTATGCTATGGAAAATGTGCTAAGATTTTGTTGTGGTTCAAGTCAGAAGGCAGCAGAATGTGTGGTGACTTACATCACCAAGGTGGCAAATCTAGAAACAAACACAGATAAAGCACAGTATATGGTGAAATTACTCTGCATATTACTATATGAAGACTACTATTCACAGTACTCCATACACTTTGATGCATTGAAAATTGAATCGGGGGATTGAAGCCTACATGCAATAACCTCTTAAAACTTCTTACTTGGTTGGATGATAGACTATGATCACCTCTTTAGGTGTGTAGTTTTGTGTTTGGTTATTCGCATTTTTATAAATGTTACTGAGCTTATTTGCATATTCTTTGTATTTACAAACCTTTATTATTTACAACACAGCTTTGTTGTGGGGCCACCTTAATTATGAACCATGTAATTCTACAGGGTTTGAGTTTTGAAAATACTAGGTGTGCAATAAACTGCACTCCTTGAAATGTTAAGGCAAGCTGTCAGGTGTGCTATAAATTGCACTTGTGAAGAAGCCTAGGCTCTGGCAGATTTGTAAGGTGAGCTATAAATTGTACCCGTGTAGGAAATTTAAGATGTGCCCTACACGTGTCTTGCACTTGCACCCTTAAAACTCAAAGCCTGATTCTAATTTGAGTGATTTCCGAATTTTGGACTTCTACGATTCATTTTCTATTTTCCTATTTCTCCTGTACATCTACTTTTGTTCATAATAATTTTGATAGTTGAATATGTTATGAATTTGGCAGAATGACAAATAACAGTTTACTATAAACCTATCCTATCTTACATGAAGCACTAAAAGTCATTTGCTGAGTGCAAGTACATTGTAGCAATCAAACTTTTGTATTATTTTATTCTGTTGAGAGGGTGATGTTAGTGACAGTTTATACTTGGATTCTATTCCTTGGCTGTGATCACAACTAAACTCCTCAACAAAAGTTTGGAAAGTTTTTTCAAGCATCTGTATCTCAAATTATTTGTGACATATTCATGTCGTGTTGCATATCAATGGATAGCTACAATATTCCCCTTTACAATGATATCCCATTTGAAACAATAACATTTTTCATGGCTGAGTACACGCCTTGTGAATGTAGTGGGGAATTTGCCAAATTTACCATTATTCTGTGCTCAAACAACGCTTGTCAATAATGTCAATAGCGAGTGGAAAACCACAGGCAGCCACAATGGTCAGGCACCATCTCCTTGTGCTGCTCACCGACCTGGTTACATGTTACTGTGGCATGGCATTCCATTCTTCAACAAGGATTCGTCGCAGGTCATTCAATGTGGTTGCATATGGGCTTCTCTGGCACATACAGCACGATCAAGCTGATCCCACAAGTGTTCAATCGGGTTGAGGTCTGGCCCCCGGGTCTGGCCTGATGGCAGGCCATTTTGGCTCTACTCCCATATTATGTAGGTAGCCATTGACTACCGTGGCTCTGTGGGGGAGCGGTGTCATCTTGGAGGATTGCATTGGGTTCCAGATTGTGAGATTGTGACGATATGGGATTACAGCTTGTTGCACAGAATAATGTTCAATTTGGCAAATTCTGTTTGAGACCCCACTACATTCACAAGGCGTGTACTCAGCCGTGAAAAATGTTATTGTTTCAAATGGGGTGTCATTGTAATGGGAGTATTGTAGCCATCTATTGATATACAACACGATATGAATATGTCACAAATAATTTGAGATACAGATGCTTGAAAAAACTTTCCAAACTTTTGTTGAGGAGTTTATATGCAGTCATAATTATTTTTGTTAAATTTGTAGACTGATTTTATGTACCATATGCAATACATGTATATTCAAGAAAATGTTAAAGGTGGTACCTTAAGGCTGCGTTCACATAGAAGTATACTGGGTATTCGCTATACGATATATGCTCATTCAATCGGGCTGAGTTCACATAGGAGTGTACTATGTGAACTCAGCCTGATCGAATGAGCGTATATCGTATAGCGAATACCATATACAGTATACTTCTATGTGAACGCAGCCTTAAGTGCCAAAGTAAGTTTAAATCAACAATTGACTGTAAAACTAATTTTTCTGGGCTAAAATAATTATGTGTAGAAAAAGTGCATATGTGACCCATCACATCCAAACTGACCACTTCGCAGCAGAAATGAAAATGGAGATTTTTAAAAACACTAGGATAAACAAGCTCTAATTTCTTTTTATTTTCTTTATAATTTTTCATCTTCTTTCATTGTAATCTGCTAATGAAGCCAGTCGTGAAGTGGTTGGTTTTGATGTGATGGGTCACATTAACCCATTTGATTGTCCATGGCACAAATGGCCAAAAATAGTGAGAATTGGCTGAAATTGATATGTTGCAAAATAACCAAAAATATTTGTTGTAAAACAACCAAATATAATAAGAATCAGGTGAAATTGATATATTCCAAATATTAGTATAGTATCTTACTATAAATAGGGGAATGTTGTATGTATCTATCTATCTATCTATCTATGTATGTATCATGTATAAAGGCTCCGTCAGTTTCGATCTAAATGTCGCCAAATTCATACGGGAGATCGAGAAATATACCGAAACGGTTATGCGAAAATTTGGTTGAAAACGGTCAAGAACTGGCTGCAAAAACAGTGAAAATATGGGTAAAAACGGTGTTTTGTTATGAAAATTGGTTACCAGCCTACGCGTCACTGCAGCTGGCAGGCAGCGCGTCGGCGCTGTGTGCGCGTGCGCACTACGCCAATCTTGGCACAGAACGGCGCCAGAGCCACGGGACTTGCGAGCCAGAGACCAGCCTAGCCAGAGACCAGTGGACGGGCATGATAAAAGAAGGAAAAATAAAGAATAAAAAGGTACATGGACGGGTCCAGGGATTATGATAACGGGTAAACACGTCCGCAGACACGCTATGAGAGGACGTAATAAATACGCGAAAACGATGTTTGTTGTATACACACCATGAAGCGGTACTATAAAGAACACTTACACTAAAATGAGGACAAAAAAGGTACGAGTAATAGGCCAGCGGGTTAAAGTAACTAAATGAAACGGGAGCGAAACAAAGAAGGAAAGGAACTAATCAGGAAATGTAAGAAAACAATAAGCTAAAATAAAAAGAACAGAATTAAATAAAAAACATGAAAACGGGAAATAAAAAAAAAGCTAAAAGGAAAATGTAAGAAAGAACAGATTTAGAAAATAATGGGAACGGGGTTAAATAAATAAATAACATGGAAACGGGAAATCACAAGCTAAGCAGAAGAAACTAAGAAAGAAAATGTATGAAGAGACAGATTTAGATAAATAAAATGTACCTTTTCAATGATTCTACCTGTTCTGTAATTCTTCCTGTTATAGTGAACGCTCCCGTTTACTCATCTAGCGGGGACCCGCGCGAAGCGCGGGTATCCCGCTAGTATTATACTATTATTATTGTAGATTATAAATAATGCAATTTGGCCAATTACATGCATTATTGGCAATTGGCACTATCTATTTTGTATTTTAAGATGCACCTTCAAATGGAGTGTTTTTAAGTGGTAGTATTAAGGTTTTTATTTTGTAAGTGCTCCAATCCTTTTTGAAATGGCACAAATGCTCTTTGTATTATTTTATATTGTATTGCATTGTATTGTATTGTCCCGCTGTAATTTAATGCAATAAAATGCTCTTATATTTATGCATTTATTACTTTAGTGTAGGAGTAACATGATGTTTTTGGTTTTTCTCACATCAAATTTTAAGATATAAGAAGACAATTTTTGGGGTGTCACTATAAACTTGATAAACCCTGTTGTAAACTGGAGGACACAGATGCCACTTTTCAGATTTTAGCCTGAATTCAAGTCCAAATTCCCACATTTTTATTTATTTTCAGCCCATTTTGTGGTTTTTTGGCCTGCATTCACATGCTTTTTCAGGTTTTTCTGACCAGTTTCAGGTTTTTTGAGTGAAAGTGAGTGGCACCTCTGACCTGGATATAAAGTAACATTCTTAGATTGGTGTAACTTATGATTTTTGAAACCTCATTTGTCAATGATCTTTAGAATTCTAACTGTCAGTGCAAATTCTGAGTAAAGTGAGGTGTAAATCCCTGGGCCTGATCATTTGTATGTATTGCAACTTGTATATCATCTGGGTACATTGGCTTTGAAAAACTATCAAAAATTATAATATCTTAACAAGTACCGTAAACATTCGCCTAATATCGCTATGACAGCGTTCAAGCACCATTTGGGGGCCAAAATTGTTTGAAAATGAAGTTATTGATCAAAGGAACTTTTTCTAGGGTGAAATTTTATGCAGATTATGAATTTGTAATCAGAAATGCAAAATCTACTTTCCTTTTTTTCCCTATACTGGTATATGCTAAAATGCCAGCAAAATAACACCCAATATTATAAATTAGGATTGGCAAAAAAAATCAAAAATCAAATTTATTTTTTGTCAAATACCAATACCCGAGACCAATACGTTTTACAGGCCTCCAAAAATTAAGGGGGTAGGGGACACATTTTAGTTGATTACCTAAAAATAATGAAAATAGTTGGTTTAAATTTAATACCAGCATGTAGCTTATTAAATTGTGAATAAAATAAGGGCAACATTTTTCCAGCATCTGACAATCAAATTTTATAAATGTCAGAACCTGGAATTTTATCGTAAGTGCCCAATTTTCAGGAATCATTTGTCACAGGGACTCCACATTTTGGGTAAACATTACGAAAATATTAACAAGTTATACTTAAAGTGATTGTTTTAATGGAATAAACATTCCATTGTCTAATAATTTAAATCATAAAATGAACAATATTTAATGGTTAAATAGGTACAATAGCATATTTGAAATTTACTGTGAAAAAAATTGTCACCAAAAAATGCCCATTTTGGGCAACAAAAAAAAAGACCAAAATCTTTTTTTTTTTTTCTCAAAAACACATGAGACGCCAGGTTTTTAGTTCCAAAAATGAATCTACGCATAATTTTACCCTAAATATGATATATAAACATTAACTTTATCACTGTTTTCACCCCTAAATACTTTTTACACACTTTTGGCCCTCAAATGGTGCCAAGATCTTGAACGTTGTCCAGTGGGCTCACTTGACATAAGTGGAATTTTAGGCACAACCTAAAAGTGCCCTCCAGTAAAATTCCCACTAGCAAATTAATTCTTGTTGGGATTTCAGAGGAGGGAACTCTCTATTTGCACATGAAATTTATCCCCAAGACAAAGGAGCCCAAGTGCGCCATTAAGCGAATCTTTACGGGATTGTGCTTGTTTTGATGCCATTACGGACGTAATTGCTGCATTTAGCAAATTCTAACACTCTATTAAATTATACCTTGTTGGTTTTTATCTGATCCCCAAAGCATTTCATTAATGGTTGTAAATTAAACATCCTTTTTTTAATTTTTGCTGGTTCCGTTGCACTAAACAAGTTACTCGAGCATCTTGCTTTATCATGAAAAATGTCCCATTTCCCCTGTTTTTTTGTGTGTGGATGATATACATGTTCAAAAACAATAAATCATGATCCCTTTAATATATCCTTTTTGTTTGTTTTTTCACAGTATAATTTTGTCAATTTTTATGTTAACTGCAATGATTTATCATTGCATAAAAATTGATGATTTAATGAAATAGGCAATTTGAAATCTGGGAATTTTGGCCAATAATGACCATGAACCGTTATTTTTGTAAACAATTTTTAAACTGACGTGCTGGATTCTGTAGTAAGTTGCAGAAATTGTCACCTTTGCAAATCCTGATGTTTCCGCTCCTAAATATTGTTGTGTTTGTTTGTTTGTTTGTTTTCTCACCACACATATTTCAAGTGGTGGTCAAATGGTTGTAAAATCTTAAATTTGTTCTTTAAATTGTCATAAATATGTAACCTTGAGGCACAAATATTGTAATATTAATAAAATACAAATACTACTTGTTGATATATGAAGTTGTGTTCAATCTTTTATGGTGAATGCTGACTGGTGTTCTTTCTGGCATACAAGGGGCATCAAAACATCCCTGCAACAGTGGAGGTTTCTCCATGTATCAGTAAATTTGATTTAATGCCATCTTAATTTAATAGTTTGTCCCAAAGGCCTTCCCATATTCAAAGAGCTAATGTGGAATGCATCTTTGTGGAGGATGTAGAAAGAAAAAGAAAAAAACACCAAGGAAGAAATGAAATTTACTCAATCCGGTGGGAATAACATGCAGAAATCGGGCAATTTTACAAATGCACACGGGCTTTGAGACTAACTATTGAATTAAGATGGCATATAAAATGGATTGAAAAACTTTAGTCGGTTTACATATCCATATTAATCTGAAGGTACATTGTAGCTTCAGAAATAAACACCCAGCAAACAAAATGTTTTTGTCAATAAAGTCAGAAAATGTTGATATTTCACAAATGTGCTCCCCCACCTACAAAATGTTTTAAAATGTTTCATTGACTTTATATAACCCAACATTTATATGCTGTTAAAGCATTTTGACCTAAACCAAATGTTTGTAAAACATTTTGGTTTGCTGGGTGATTTAAATATCCAAGTACGATGATAGTGGTAAACCAGCAGTGTTGATCACTGATCAGTTGCACTATAGACCGCAAAAGAATTACAGTACCAGATATGTTAATCCCTGCATCTCCTAAACAAAGACAGTATGTGGCCCATTCCATGTCAACTCCAGGGATGTGCACCGCAGCACCTCTTCAATTTTTTTCTTTTTTCTGTGTGGTGGTAGATATTGATGAGAAAGTAAAATCCTGAAAATTTGAGCTTCATACTCCATTTAGTTTTCCGTGGCATCAATTTGAAATTTAGGGGATCAGCGTAAAAATGTCATGTACATACTCCTATGAAACAGTTGGAGGTCCATAAATGTATAAAAGGAACCCTTTAAAAATTTGAAAAGTATGTATCCTAGGGTACTTTTTGGTGTAGAATTCAAATCTGCTATCAGAAAACTTTTAACTCCTTTACTTTAAAAGATCTAGGGCCCTCAAAATTCAACTTCGTCCAACCAGGACCCACTTTGGGGTCAGAACTCCAAAAGTAAAAATAATTTTAGCGTCAATTTTTTTTGCCAGTCAGAGCCCTTTGGTAGGACATTACTCTTATCCAATATTGAGCATATTAGAATACATTTAGCTGAGATATTACCCATGGAAACCACTTTTTTAAACATTTGATAAGACACCCTAAAACCAATGTCAGACAATTTGCCCTACCATCAACTTCAGGAGTATGACCTGAAGATATGTTCTTGGACAACATTTCTGAGAGATATTTTTAAAGCTTTACAAGTTCTTGATAGCAGATTTGAACACATTAGTAAGGTTACCTTCTCATAGAGTTGTACAAGGGTTTTTATTTTATGCAAACATCGTATAATGATTTCATACGCTGACCCCCTAAATTTCAAATTGATGCCACGGAAAACTAAATGGAGTATGAAGCTCAAATTTTCAGGATTTTACTTTCTCATCAATATCTACCACCACACAGAAAATGACAAAAATTGAAGAGGTGCTGCGGTGCACATCCCTGGAGTTGACATGGAATGGGCCATGTCAAAATGAAAAACCAGCAGCCAATCTGTAGCTCTGATTTATAAGAAACAGTGCAGGAACACGCAAGGAAGGAACAAAATCAAAAGTTGCATTTTATGTTCTAATCAATAGAAAGCATGATGCTAGTTCTCATGTACAATAATGCTTAGTGTACAAATCAATAAAGCAGCCAATGAAGAAAACTGCAACTTTTGAATTTCAACGAATGAGGTCTTAAAATCCGAGCTAAAAGATGCCGCTATTGGCTGCTTGTTCTAATTATGACATATCTGTCTTCTTTGTTAAGGATATATAATACAGGGGCGAAAATAACTGGTACCTTAATTCTTTTGCTCTCTGTAGATTCCCAAGAACTGCACTCTTTTGTCTTTGTTGAGCAAAAACGGCGTAAACACCATCGTAATAGACCGGTAATTTAATTGGCCAACTTGTTTAGTGGCGCTCAAAAAGTAAACAAAAAGCCCCACCTATGTTGCTCATTAACCAGTCAATAAATAAAATTGATTAATTCGTCTTATGACCATGGGCAACCCACAACGAGACCACAGAGTAATCAACTACATGTACCACACAGTATAGACCACTTGACATGTGACGTGATTGCCCGGCAGTATGCGCACGCATTATGGTACTTTCCATTGTTCTTTGCCCTGCAGTGTGCGTGCGCATCGTAGTCTGCTCAGGGCATGTGTATTTTAAATCTCCCACCATATTTCATATAGTACAAGAAAGCCATTGAACAGTGAAGCGGTTCGTTCGGGCATATCGACAGACCAATCCCTCACCTTTGTTGATAAACAATGATGTAAAGTGGTCTATACAGGGCAGAATAGGAATTTGAAGAACAGAATTCATGAAAACCACATCAAATTGGTGTGTGAAATTATTACAGAATGGGCGAGTGCGATATTTTTCATGTTTTCAAAACTAAGTTAAAAAATTATTTGCCAACAGAAATAAAAATGTATTAAATCCAAATTTGTACAAAATCACAAAATTTTGAATTGGAACTGGTAAAGCTAGCCATTGTTCGATTCAAATGCGAGGTGATCACGTATGCATACTACAAGGTCATCTTCCCAGAAAAAATCACGCAATATGGCGGCCTTATACAGAGTATGCGGAGTATTTGACATAGAATTTTTGATGTAACATGTCTGTTATTTCATCTATTCACATTCTATTGCCCGTGGCAGTAATGTTTAACTTCTAACAAATGTTTGATGATGTGAAATTGATATGTTATGTAGAATGTCTGGTGGACATGTATATATTAGCAATTTTAAGTCTAAAAACATTGTTAAACATTACCGAAATAGAATGGAAATAGATTAAATAACAGAGACATGTTACTGTACATCGAATATTCTACATCCACTAAAAAAGCTGCTCAAATTGATTTATTCATATTAATAAATCCTGGAAGATGTATGTAGCTGGTCGCAGCTCTCTTGTCAATCAAGTATAAACTACATGTTTATAATTGGCATTGCTTTAACCAATTTGGATATACAAAATGACAACCATAGAAATAAAGACACAGAAGAGACCAAGTATTTGAGGATCATTGTGCTATGTGCTTTTAGTGCTTTTATTCTTTTTTGATTTTCTTCTTAAATCATCTTTAAGCATCTTCATGCAGTTCTCCCTGTACACATCTTCTTTTGCTCTCTACTCATTGTAGTATAATGTGTGATATATCTCCAGTCAAATTACAGATATTTTACATCATTCTTTGTATGACTACGAGATATTTATATACCCTCATATAATTTTTTTCATCTTTTTTCTTAAGTATGCATTTCTTAAAATCTAACAACTACATTTTCTTTTTAGGTTCAAAAGAACCTGAAATATGTCTTGTAGTAAAGTGATCATGTTTTTTGTTTCTTTTTTTTCATATGTAAGTTATATAATACAAGTATGCACGCTGTGAGCTGAGGTTAATCCAGTCGGGGTCCCCGACGTTAAAAAAGTATATAGTATCAAAACTCTTTCTCTCATACATCTGATTACAATCAGATTATTTTAAGTCTGTACAAATGAAAAGTGGTCTTATAAACAAAATAAGGCTCTGGTATGCTTCATATAATATTTATAATTTTTACCGACCATATGCACAGGACAAAAAGTTAAAGACTTCCCACTAAATTTTACTTCACATATATTACTGTGAATGACACACAAGATGTTCCCACTAGATTTTTTTTAAAGTTATTCATATTTTTTTGTTTGGAAAGAAATGTCTGGAATGTCACAATTGTATACAAAAACACCTGTTGGACATTGAGAGAAAGAAAGCCACCTGTTTCACCACAGAAAACCAGCCCAAATTGGGTGCATGGGCCGTACATTCCATATAACAATGATGTTACCAGTGATAGAAAACACAATCTGCACAGCTGCTATCCAAAATTGGGCGGATTTTGATCCAACATTTGGGTGGCATATTCCAACCAAAAATGAGTTGTTATAGCACCCAAATGCCAGGAATGTTTATATTTTGCATCATATCACATAGCAAGGTAAATTATGGATACATAGCAAAAAACCTATAGGCTGATGGTGACAATCTCATAGTCAAGGAAGACATCCTGAATACACTTCAACACAGAAAACATCACCTCTGGGTATGAGAATGATACCCAGAATGCCGGGTATGTTTCTTAGATACAGTGCAACTTTTGTCTTGAGGATGAGATTGTATATCAGCCTATAGTCTGAAGTGGCCTATTGCCTTAAGAGTTCAAAAAATCTACTACACCATTGCTGAGGAGTATTTTAGTGTGAACTATTTCTCTGTGTTTGATAAACATCATGAGGTGATTAAAATTCTCTTCAGCATAACAAGATAAAAACAAGCCTCTGTATATTGACTGGAATGCAAAAAAGCTGCCAACATAATAGCTGCCTTTTAATATTTTATCATTATAATTAAATCATTACTCCTTAGCATGGGTCTTTTCGACACCTTAGTAAAGCAAGTTTCAAGATTAGCATATTATTAAGTTATAAAATCGACATGCACATTTGCGATTTTTGATAAGCATCAAAAGAAAATTCTGCACGGCAGCTATTTTGTAGGTGCAGCCTTTGGCATTCCTAAAAACTACTAGGCTCGGGTGATACACAGAATGACTGAGAGAAAGGCTTATAACGACAACAGTGATCACGTTACGATATCTGCAACAGTTACGAAAAAAAATTGGAAAAAAAAAAGAATTAACCACCACCAACCACTCACTGAATTCACCAAATTACATCACCAAAATCACTAAGAAAAAACACGGGCACAAAATTCAATGACCATTTAGTAACCATTTTTACCATTAAATCGTTAATAAATAGATTAAAGCTACAACCACCAAAAACAGAAAAACCCAAAAATTGGATTATAGTGAGATTTAAAAGCTCTTTTTTAAATCATCATATCTCCATTTAATTCGATGTTAAAAAATAAATTTTTTACTTTTTTTAATCTGTCATCCAATTCGTGGTAAAAAACGGTATATTCAAATAGGGCCACCGACGTGTAACCAGCTCACAGAGTGCATGAAATAACATTATTTTATTACCAGAATGGCCTGTAAAACGCCACCTTGATTTTACACTTCATAAAACCTATTGGAAGTGATGATGATTATATCTAACTACAAAAAAGTAGTGCTACTATGGATAAAGATTACAGCTATGTAAATCATTTTTATATTGTTTTATGCTGCTTCTACAGGTTTCTTTTTGTGTGAACTACATACTATTGTGTTATTATATATAAATGTATATATATATATATGTATATAATACCATCTTACTCTATTTCAATAAGATAATATCATAATTTGTCTGTTTTTAAAAGATTATCATAAACCAGATTTGTTGATTCCCCTGATTAAATAATCTGGTTTACATGTGTGGTAACCTGGTTTAACCAAATACAGCAAACCAGTTTACCTTACAAAATCAGTATTTATAAAAAAAAAATCACCAAGATCCATTCTGGGTTAAAATATAAATATTTTCTTTCTTTATTTGTAAAACCCGCGACACGATAAGACCCCAAATCTTGATCTTGTGATTTTCACTGATATTACAGGATAAATTTGCAGTGGCATCATCTACTCTACAAATTTATTATCAAGTGATTGTCTGGTAGTCAGATTTTTCTTATTTCTTCAAATATAATACAAGTGCTTTTTATTAAATTCTCTACGCTTTTGTTCTCTACAGCCTATTAACTTGGTTTATTACCAAGTTGAACTACGCTTGAAGCTGCTACACAACCCTATTGGTTTGCTGATCTACCGGCCTATTTCTATCTCCTAAAACTACGCTAAATCTAAGTACTTTGGCCTCGCTAGTTTACTGTACATATATATGCTCCTGTCTTTAATGACTTAGTATTCGCTTTTATTAGCCCTAATGAGGTACATATTCTTAATAATATTAACAAGCAGAATTTTTCTGTCTTCCAAATTTGGAAACCTCCTCTATAATATATGAGAAGCCAATTTCTGATGACAAATCAAAGTGTCTGACATTATATATGTGCAGTATAATTGTCCATCTACTCACTATAGACATATTTTTAACCTGGAATGACCCTATATAAAGTAGTGGCAATTACCAATTTTGGTAATTTTCACCATAGACAAAAACACTCAGGGAAATTCCAAGTATAAAAAATGGATCATGTGAACATGTTGAGAAAACAAATGTACAAATTGTTCATTGTAAATGGATTACAGGCATTGTGCGGTGTTTACACCATTGATAAACTGTTTTTTAAAAATAATCTATCCTAATGCAGCAAACTGTATTAGTTTTTCACAACATTACATTGACTGCCTGTTTCACAATAAATTATCAAGAAATGGCTTGTCCTGCAAATTATATACTAGAAACACTGTCAGAATTGAGTTCATTTTTTTGCAAAGAAACCTTGCAAATTATAAGCTAGAAACACTTGACGACAAATCCATTTCCAATCTAGCAAATTATATTCTAGAAACGCCATCAAATGAGTTTCATCAATTAATCAAATTAAACAGGGCATTTTTTCATAACATATATGCAAATAAGTTAGAGTACTTTTCCAAGAGTTGATTGGACAGTATACATAATAAATATTCAATAGGTGAAATAACTTAAAACACATTTCTTTCATCTAATTACATGAGTAAGTCCTTACCTACTGCAATAAGTTAATATCTTGAATAAATAGGTCCATAATAAATAAGTTATTACATAACATTTGCCTTCTTTTTATAAATAGGAAACTTTTATGTATAAATAAAGGTAAGTAATAAATAGATATAAATCCCAATTTTGAGTTGAACTGCCACAAATTGGGCAACAATTTGAGACACACATTTTTTTTCTTAAACTTTGTGCCCACTCACTTTTTTCAGTGTTTTGTTTACTATACAGAATAGCACAGCAAGAGGATCTACACTGTTGCCACATTGAATAACAATGGTCTAGATTGGCCACTCTTACAAAACATAATTGTCACATACATGCAACTTGGTCCTCTTAGACTGTGTATGAAAACGCTTTGTACAACTGGAATGCAATGTAACATAGGCCTTTTGCCTACTTTTTTTTGTCCTCAACCGCTGAAAAGGAATGCACAGGTTGCGTATAGGCCTACATACCAAACCCACAAAATATGAATATTAAGATCAATTTTTGATCAACATTGTAATTAATAAATCTGGTATAATCTGTTCCCTTAAACCAACATTTTTGGTCACATTTTGTTAAGACAAATCAATTAATCAGTGTAATCTTAAGTAAATTGGAACTGGCAACCCACTGTTGTTCCATTTCCATGACAACCTGCTCTTTCCCCCATATATTGCACCTTGTATATATATTTGTATCACAAACATACAATTACTGAAATCCAACACAAAACTTAAAAAGAAAACAACAAAAATGAACAAACTGACTACTAACAATGTACACACATGGAGCAGATTGTAATTCCTATTGCAACACCCCCATAATACAAACTAATCTCATACTCAACGACACAGTTCATCACCGTTCAATATTCCAATACAAAGATGAACACCCAAGTCCCTGAAGACAATATTACATCATATCCAGAATACACTATGTCAGATCAGTAAAGTACAGAAATATACCAAGGTCAATCAACTGTGCCTTTGAGGATGAGAATAATACTGGTAGTCTGCATCATTTCAATGAACTGTTTTGTTCATGTTATATTCATATGAAAATAAAAGATGAACAGAAAACTTAGGGGAAAATAAATAAATAAAAATGAACTGGCAGTGAACATATATTGAATTGAACCAATGCTGTACTTTTACACTCATAGTTGAATACAAGACAAAAAAAAGGCCATATTTCAAACACACCACTATAATAGCACACAAGTGGTGCAAGATAATATTTTGGTTTTTTTTCTAAAAAATTTCCACATAGTATTTCTAGAGATTCTAGAGGTGGATTCCAGGTGTGTGAAGGGTGTGTCAACCCTTTCCGCCCAGCAAATTTTAGCCTCTACCCCCCTCCCAGTAATTTGACAAATTTACAAATCCTGGACCTGCCCTTGTCGACACCTTAATCAGATAAAGCATGTTTATAATCCCAGCTAATATTTAACTATGATACTTGCAAGTTTTCAATGGGTAATTCCAGTTGACACCCCTATGGAAGACATGAACTTAATTTTCCACACAGGGAGTGTGAATTTCAAATGGGGTTTACCTGAATGGGTAACTCCATTTGAAATCTACACCACCTGTGTGGGAGGTTAAAGTCATGTCTTCCACAGGAGGTGTATATGGATTACAACTGGAAATTGCCCAAATCATCTGCAACAAAGTTGGATAATTTATGTTACTTTTATTCAACATTTTACAGAGCAATATGCACAATTGATTTGTAATTAGTTTGTAATAATCGGTTACAAAACATATTTTTAAATGTATGAATTTGTTATTCTGTTAACATAACACAATATATGCAACTTTGTTATAACATTTACGCCCAGCCAGGAGCACAAACATTTGGACTTTGAAACTGTGATTCTATGCACAAAAGTAAATATAGGACATTACACTGCATATGTTTCATTTTGTCAATACAGCAACACCTATTATCCATCCAACTGGCAACTTAAATTTGTCAAAATAAATCAAAAATATATAGTTATTGTACTTGCACATACGGAATTGTCAAATTCAACTAATACATATTTGGTCTGTTAATGACTTGTTTATAATTCAGCAATACAATTTCAACTTTGGCTTATCAACTTTTTCAGCATCATCAAAAGGGCATAGTTAATAGGATTACAAGTTTGACACAGCCAGAAGATCATACTATTAAAGTCGGTTAAAAAAAAGAGGACAATTTTGCACAAAAACCAGAAAATCTATTTCAAATACAAATAACATTTGCCTTTTTCCAAACAATCAAAGTAAATTTCAACCACTTCAAGTGGGGCAAGTTTAAAACAATTGTGTTTTTTATCATAGCACACTGGTAATTGATAAGGGCTAAATCTACCAATATAACATCATGATGTAAATTAATTTCTTGCAATAAATATAATTACACATTGTGGTATTTGCATTGGTAATGTGAGTACTTCTTTTCACTGATAACTTTAGATAGCAAACTAATACTAAAATCACGACCACAGGGCAATTATCATTGCATTTCTAAATTGACCAAACTATGGTATTTTTAAAGACATCTTTGTTGGTTTCACATAATTATTTAAAGAAAAAGATTTTACTGTCACAAATGAATGAGATGTAATGTATATATAGTTAGTACCAAGTTGTGCAGTGGATGTCTTCTAAGAAATAATCATTTTGAGTTGATAGAAAAAGCCTTGCACATCAAATTACGCTCAATTCTGCTTTCATCCTGTTTTTGAGTTGTTGCACTATAATTTCATCAGCTGCACACAATTTGAGCACAGATAATCTAAACAATTTATAGCACACATTTATTAAGTCCATGATTTAGACTCCACAATCTTTATTGTCAACAAACTGACTTCGACAAGAAAATGCGACTACTTTAAAGTGTGCACACAAACTACAATATCGCTCAAATGTAAGAATTGACAATAAAATATTTTTGCAGTGAGTTTGTGCAAGCTATCACCAGAAATGACATGTGAAACAACAATTGACGTTCTCAGAATTATTTGACATGACTAAGGTGTCCCAGAGCAAAAAACATAAAATAAAATCAAACAAACAAACAGAAAAACAAACATACATATCAATTTCACCACAATGAGAAAGATGTGATAATCTTGATTAGTGTTGGTCCCAGTCATACGTACACTAAAACTTTTGCTTTGTAATATTTTTTTCGTTGAACAAACATCCACACATATGCGTAATAGACTAGTATAGAGAATAAATTATCTTTATGTTACATTAGTATAGTAATATAATCAACACTGAACAGTCAACGAGCAACTCCAAACAAAAAGTTGAAAATAAAAAGTTTTTTTCTGATGAAGAACAAACACCAATGTTGAAACATGTACCCGCAAAGTACGGAGGTATATATTTCCTGCCTGGGAATCAATCCTTCCGTACATTTGAATTGTTTTAAAGTCACTTAAAAGTCTTAATAATTACACAATATTTATCTAGATCAGAAATAATGGGACATTGTTAGAAAAAAAGAAAAGAAAACAATGATCATTCATGTATTGAATACTGTTACTCCTTTCATACAAGATACAAAAAAGCATCAATATGCATCCAAATGCATACTTTTTTCTTTCAAATAAGCAGTTCCTTATGAAGATACGATGAAGAAAAAAAAAGAAGTTTTCTTTATACACTTGGAAAAAACTCAATCCACGTTAAATTCCACTCAATTATACATCACAGTGAAGTCACCAACAACAAAACGAACGACCTTTGGTTTGTTTGTTCCTATGTCCTTTGGTATAACTTCCACACGTGGACTGTCGGCATCGACAAAGTTTTTTTTTCTTTTCTTTATACCTATTATACAATTTGGAAGTGCACTCTTGTTTGTTGACCTTGCTCCACAGAGGTCAAGTAGTGTGTTTCTGTGAGTTGAAAACAAAATGTCTCACACAGTAATATACAGAGGTGCTCCTTCCTGATTATGTCAACATTCAATCTGAAAAGAGAAGCAAAAAAAGAAATATTTTGTTACAAGTGATCAAAAAGTGAGCCGCCCCTATGTTAACGTTAATTATGAAGCCTGTTTCTAATTATCAAAGGGCAAGGTCTATCATCTTGCTCACTAAAATATTCTTAATTAACAACAATACTTTACAAGAGCCATCACCTTTTTGTTAGAAACAATAACAGCCTAATGTGTGATCAATAAGATCTTCATTGATTTACTCTTTTCAGAGCCATCATTTCACCCAATGGGCACTACTACCTTTTTTTTAAAGAGCCCCCCAATCAAAATAGAGCCGATAGATCTCTCAGTAATTTTTGAGAGCCTACTCCCCTTTAGCCTACTCCCCTTTAGCCTTACTGACTATTCTCACCTCATCTCTGATTGGCTCAAGACATAATATTTTGCAACCAATTAAAATCGGTTTTAGAGTCTGAATTGGGAAAGGCCAAATGAGTAAAACCAAAGAATGCTGATCACTCCACACCATGTTTGTGTGTCGCCCATGGAGGTCAAAATAATTGTACTTCCAGATTATTTCGTTATGCAAACTTTGATCAAAGTGTTCTGCTGCTCGCATTCTACATGTACATTCTTCGGGCTTAAACCGATAAATGCCAGAGGTACACTATTTGCCCTCATTCATTCACTCCATGAGCGATAAACCAATGTCAGATTTACAACACCATTACGCATGAGGCAATTTTGAGTCAGTACTCTTTGGGCCTTATCTCTTATAACGTGGTGTACTCACAGATAAATATGTTGCTGTACACATCTTAGTACGGCTTGCTGGCATCCTTGGGGCGCTTGAGTTGTACCTTGAGTCGTTTCATCCCAATCTGGAATCCGTTCATGGCCTGGATGGCGGCCTGGGCACTCTGGGGGTTATCAAAGCTCACAAAGCCTAGGAAATCAAACACAAGTAATGAAACCAGTCAACTATTGATTCACTCATACAAGTAAGGTAATTGTGGTAAAGCACAATATAGGATACTAACCGATGGGCAGACAGGCAGCTCCCCCTCAATTTATTTTGGCCAGAATATGCTCAATTCAGAGTACAAATCCATTATATTAATCATGCACCCTTAAGGGGGTACTACACCCCTCGATAAATTTGTGTCTATTTTTTCATTTTTCTCAAAACTAATAACACAGTGGTAACAAAAGTTATGTATGTTATAGGGGCAAGGAATCCAATTACTACACTGGAATTCCAGTGACCCAAGGCAAGTGGAATAAGGTACCGCTAGGATGTACCTCATTTCCTATCATATATACTGAACCGCTTGTCTTGAGCCACTGAAATTTCAGTGTAGTAATTGGATTCCTTGCCCCAAAAATATATATAACTTTTGCTACCAGTGTGTTATTATTTTTTGAGAAAAATGCAAAAATAGACACAAATTTACCGCAGGGGTTTAGTACCCCCTTAATGGCATATATTGTCTTCAATCTCCATAATATACAATACCGAAGAATTGATTCGTTTTTCAAAGATTGTCCATTATTTTACAGAAATAATAATATTCTGTCTCATCTCAAATTGAGAGTAACACCATCTTGGATTTTGCAGTGGCAGATTTGAATCTTATGCACCAACCCTAATCCCACAGGGCATATACACAAGCATAGAAGGGCGATTCAACCGCATAAATGCACTGATTCGAATCTGCCTCTGCGAAAACTACCATAGCATTACTTTCAACTTGAAACGAGACAAGACTATGGGGTTGTAACTAATTTATGGGTGAGAAGGGCCAGGGAGCAGTATTATAGTTGGGTATTTGAGGTAAACCAACCTGCGAGTTTCAAACCAAATCAATGATTTAGTCAAAATCACTTCTATATAACATGACCGAAGAGATTCATCAGGAACAGAAAAAAAGTTTTTGCTTTTGTCTTGACAAAACAAATAGTTGAAAGTCACTTTCTAGTTAGCCCCAATCCTATCAATATTACCAATCCTGATCATTACAAAGCCTTGGTCTTTAATAGCCAAGTCTCTTAAACATGAGAATATATACTTGAACTTTGCATACATTCCTTGAACAAGAATTTGAACTTTGCACTTCAAACTTTGAACTTCATCCTCATTGGGGTCCGTCTTATATTTTATGATACAGGGATACTGTATACCTGCCTCATTAAAATGGACAACCAATTCAGAGACCAAGAATAAAATGTAACAGCACATTTGTAAGAAAATAATATTACCATATCCATTTATAATATGAAATTCCCCTTGCAAAATTGCAGGAGTGACACCATACCCTATCCAAAACTCCCTACCTGTAGCTGAAGAATTTTAGCCCCTAAAATATTACATACTCGTACAGCTATATACCAGACAGGAGTTGGAGATTAATTTAGATACACTACACTGCAGGTCCCGGGACTGTCACAGGGTGTTTTTTTATCCTTCATAGCTCAAACAGCATACAAACAAGTTGACAAATCTCTTGCATGCCAACTGAAGGCCTCCTGCAGATAGAGTTCCAAACTTTGTTGCTACCTTAGTCACTATACTACCTATCCCACACATCTACATTAAGATTGTCAAAAAAAAAAAAAAAAGCCCTGTAGATTTGTGCTCAGAATGTGAGAATACTCTGGCATACACAGACCCATTCTTACATAATAACACAACCAGAAATACAAGGATGCTTAGGGTATTATGCAATAAAGTGTGACAGGCTCTTTGTACCATAAACCACAAGCCTCACTTTCACTTTGATTTCAACTTCAAAGTGAGGCTTATGATGAAGTACCCACAGCTTGTCACCCAGCATTCCACAGCATGTCACCCTAAACTTTTGCGTATGCTGTAATTGTGCAAGTTGTAAGATGATCTGTTTGACAAATTGCTATCATAAATCCAGTATGTCAGGAAGGGGTCATCAAGAGGTCATGACCCCTGAGATATGTTATTTTTCAAATCGGGGAGGGTAAAAAGGATATAAATAAATAAATAAATAAATAAATGAATAAATAATAAATATGCAACCTACAGAGATCAATACATTGATTAAGAACAACTATATAGAGCAGACAGAACAGTTCAATTTATCACATGTCAACCAAGGAGAACTGTACAAAATCGTATAATATCCACTTTTACTGACGGACTGAGCCAAAGCCATCTATGAAACATCGCAAGGCAAAATTTGAAAAACAAATTGAATAATTTGGTACAGGGATACCAAAAAAAAGCTTTGATATTTAAAAAAAAGAAAGAACACTTAAATTGGCTGTACATATTTAACACCATATCAAGAAAGATAATAACAGTATAACAGGTGTACGAACCAATACACAAATGTAACACACAGCAAAAAAAAAAATACAAGAAAATATTGGTGCCTTGTTTGAAAGAAAAATTAAAAAACTATGACCATTGATCACAACAACATCCAGAAAAATCATTTGACAGAATAAACGGGCTTTCAATAATTACACACCACACCATATTGACTGACCACTTGGTATTGAAATTGCCACAACAATGATATAACAACCCTACCAAAATGGTTGGCTCTATTGAGGGTCGATTATCGGCTTCAATCGGGTTCTCTGTTGCATTATATAGTTGCTGCATGCTCTATTATGTTGACTGAGTGACAGATAGAAATTGATCTCTACATGTTGCTAAAGAAATAATAACAAAAAATAAACCGGGAAATGGCTGTGACTATTTTGCCTCTTCTCACCATCTAAATTTACTTATAACCCTTATGTCCTGACACGACAAAAAAACATTGTCTTTTTTGATGTAACAAAATGATCCTCCTCACACCCACCATCCCCATCCCAAATACCAATATTGAGTAATTAAGGTCTTGAGTAATTAAGATTTGACAGTTTGGACAAGAACAATAGGTTTCAAAAAAAATTCAATAAAGTAACTTCATGCATTACATCCATGCATGTGACCTTACACATCCCAATTATTGTGCCTTGCAGAAACAGTTCAACATTGTCTACAACTGTTCCACCGTTTGATTTTGGCAAGAATTTGTTTGGCCACCAACTCAAGAGATTGGCCTATTCCAGTTGAAATCCATCCACCCCCTATGGAACACATCACTTTAATCTCTCCACACAGGGAGTGTGAATTTCAAATGGAGTCACCCATTCAGGTAACCATTTGAAATTCACACTCCCTGTGCAGAATATTAAGGTCATGTCTTCCATGGATTTCAACTGGATAGCCCATTAGGGTTAGGATTTAGGGCAATGATTAGGATTAAGGGATTAGGATTAAGGGATTAGGATTAAGGGATTAGGATTAAGGGATTAGGGAAAGGATTGTGGTTAGAGTGGTGACCACTGTTTAAGTTGCTCGGATTTGTTGAATACAAGTATATAGAATTCAAAGTCTTTTTTGTAAGTGCACACATCAGCAGATATGATTACGACACAAGAACATTTTACTGTGTGATGATTCAAGTTCATGACATACCAACGAGATAAAACATAAATTGAATGAGAATCTAACTGCGTAGATTATCAATTATCAGATAATCAATGTACAGCTTAAACTAAATCTGTTATTGATTATTAAAACCGCAGATTATCGATATACCATACGAGCATGTTTCAATTTCAAATTTTGGAAAAAAAATCCCCAAATGATATATTTCTATGGCCAAATAGTCACAGCAATAAGGGTGAAACGATAACAAAGAGACATAACATGCAGGGTCCCGCCATGACCAACCCAACCATCCATCCATCCAAAATAACATCAAAACACAGTAGCCAACGCACTGACTGACTGACTGACGGGTGATTACAGCAGTAGGCAGACTAAGCGCCATCTAGTGGCCAACGCACCAGAATAAGATCGGCTTATTGTGAGTTCATCCATACCCTGAGTTAGGATGTTGCAGTTGGGGTCCACATCTGTTTTGCCAACATGCACACATACATAAGGAATTCAGGTTCAGTTATCAGGATAATGTTAGAAAAATACGTCCAAAAAGTTACATCTATAGTATATTGTTACACATGTGCAGAATTTCAATGTAATATTTTGATCAACATTTTTTTTTCATTTTTGCAGCAAAAGAAATTGTTAATTAAAATATGTTACGAAATTATACTTTTGTATTCAAATGATATTATAATCCAGTCATGAGAGATTTTTTAGATAAAATATGCACAAAATGTATCTTTATACTTTGAAAAGAGTCCATAATTTTAAAATTAAACAATAAAGGTACATTCGTATTTTTAATAGATGCAATATTTTATTCTGCATATCGGTTGGTTTTTAAATTATGGGCTCTATTCCATGAGTAAAGATACTTTGGTGTACTATTTATATATAAACACATCACAAACAGTAATTACCCCCTTTCTTACAAGACAATAACTCAAAATCTATGCATCAAATCTTAAAACTGAAATAGCAAAATGAAACCCATTTTAGTTGAGCCAATTTTGATACCTCATTTGTCTTGATAGCTCAAATTTTGTAGCCATGGTGACTCATTTGAATGAAAAAGATGCCGAATCAAAAGTTGCACTAAGAAGCTACTCAAGTCAGTGTTCCATTACATTCTCTACATGACTGGTCAAGGATGACAGGCGTACAAGTAAAATTATGGGTTTAGGTGTAACTTTTGAATCTGCATCTTTTCATTCTAAGGGTCACCATGGCAACCAATTTTGGTCTACTAAGACCAACGAGGCATCAAAATTTGCAGGACAAAACTGGGTTTCATTTTTTTATTGCAATTCTAAAATGCATAGATCCTAAATGTATTATCACGTAAGGAAGGCGGTAATAAATTCAAATGTGTTTATATGCTTTTAACCTATTCCTGAGGAAAGCTCATTTATAATGTAAGGGGCTTTAGATTAGAAGCAATCAAGACTAAATATTATCAAACATATCTAAATGGAAAATGATAGAACCTAGCTAACCTTGTACTTCCTCACTCATAGTGAAATCATTCCCGTAGAATTATGCATTTTTTAATCTTATACACAAATTTACTGGAGCTGAATTAAAGAAGAGCTTGGTAGCCTGGCAGGGGTCTGGACACTCGCAATGTATCAGATATCTTTATGAAATCAGGTCAGCAATGATTTGAGAGATTATATACAAGTTTTCAAATGTATATTGCCTGATGCATAATATGGACAAACAATTACAAACTAGGTGTGGTCGGTAGAAGAATGGTACACATTTGTTTTAGTTGGGGTCAGGTAAAAGGGTACATTAGGTAAACATTTCTAGAATAGAGTCAATTTTTATTTTAGAAACACTTGGCATAAATTTGTTTGTATTTCAACTATTTATACATGTTTAACTGTATGCTTGCACATACTTGATATGTATGTGTATGGTATTTCTGTTTATGTGAGGTGTTCGTATGTGTGCACTTATAAAACCGGCAAATGAGGACATAAACTTGCATATACAATGATACTGAGGACACTCTGCAACTGAGGATGTCCATAGTGTCCCATTCCTACCAGTGTATAGCAAAACAATGTAACTTGCATATAGCCCATATCTCATTTGCCAGAGTAGGGTCAGGTCTTGGTTGGATAGTATAAGGTCAAGTCAGGGTCCATGGTTTGGAGCTTAACTTCAGGTGTGCAAGGTCTTCGGTTAGGAAAATGTTGCAGGTTCTCATTTGCAGGTATAGTTAGAGGCCTGTTGAGTGCAGATCCGTCGGAGCATGCTTTTCAATACGGAATAAATGCAAACCTCATCGTGACATTATCCAAGCAGCAAAGTTCATTTCCCATTGAAAAAGCGTTATCCGACAGATCTGCAGTCGTCCATTCTGTTAAGATGGGGTGTGTGGGTATGAGTGCCATGTATCCATAAATTGAATGGCCAACTGCCATGTTCATGTCAACATGACCCCAATCATGTCATGTAAAATTATAAAGTACTTCTTGCAACCAGCACTACTTCCATGACCAAATGTAATCATTCATTTAAGGGGGTACTACACCCCTGCCCAATTCTGTACCTATTTTTGCATTTTTCACCAAAATTATACTGCATTGGTGACAAGTAAGATATGTATATTATAGGGGCAAGGACCACAACTACTGCACTGGAAATTTTATTTCAGCACAGACATCAGTTGTGGAGTTACAGTCAAAAATGAGGGAAAACCAATATTTGATCAATAAATCAATAACTACTTGCCTTGAGTTGCTGAATTGTCAGTGCAGTGGTTGTATTCCTTGCCCCTATAATATACATATCTTAATTGTCACCAATGCGCTATAAGTTTTGAAAAAAAAAAAAAAATAGGCACAAAATTTGCCAGGGGTGTAGTACCCCCTTAAAGTGTATGAAATGTGTACACCATGCATGCTGATGTTGTATGTGATGTTGTGCATCTCAACATATTAAATACGATCATGTGATTTACACCACTTGTTTTGCTTACCAAAACATTTGCTCTGGTTGGTGGCTCTGTCCACAAACACCTTGGAGCTGATGACGTTTCCAAACGGCATGAACATCTGCATGAGCTCGCCGTCACCAAACTCTTGAGGCAGATGGTAAATGAACAGGTTGCACCCCTCAGGTCCTGTAATCGTGAGAACTAAACTGGTTTTACTCTTCTTATACAATCAACACAGTGTAATGGTAGGATATTAATCTGGTTTTAAAAGACTATAAACTGGTTTATGTCACATACACAGTCTCTAATCATGAGAACTAAACTGGTTTTACTCTTCTTATACAATCAACACAGTGTAATGGCAGGATATTAATCTGGTTTTGAAGGACTGTAAACTGGTTTATGTGATTGCTGTGTGGTTAAAGCCTAAATCAATTAACAATAAATCAGTCCTTCCAAAGCTACAAAACACTTCTCTTCTACACCGGAGTCCTACCGGGTATAACTCCCCCAGGGGCAGATCCAGGAATTTTCAATAGGGGGACACCATATTGTGGGTGCAGAGCCGCTGCCAGGGTGACTCGGTGCCAACACAAAGTCAGACACTGATCTGCAAAAAATTAGGGGTGCCCCCTAAATCCCCCTCTGTCCCCGCCCTCCTCCTAACACATGTCATAAGTCTGTAGCTTACCTTCTCTCTGGGGTGTAGGCATGACAGCTGGTTGCTGTGTGGTAAAAGCCTGAGACAACTGACCATATGCATTGGGATATGTGGCTGTTAAAAAGAAAATAAACAAAGTAACATGGAATCCAAGTAAACCAAATCACGGACTCAGAGTCAAGTACATAATGCAGTTCATTCCAACATCTATAATACACACTATCCATTTTCTCGTTTCTTCATAAAGAATTTTTTTTCACAAGTTTTTAGAATGCATGCAAAGTTGTTGTTTTTTGTATTACGAAATTCTTTTTTCATTATTGAACACTGAAATTTGGTGTTTTTTATTCAAATATTTATTCATTTTAGCAAACACAATCAAACTTGCCATAAAATGATTCATGAAAATGCAACAACATCAAACTAGAAACACTGTGTTGCTATGTATAAAATGGTGGGGTTGCAAGTACCACACTAAATTCAATCAAAAGAGTTTCAACATTAAAGATGTGTGCGTATGAGCATGTACATTTATACAGGCTATTGTGATTTCTTATCATTGTGATCGCTACATACTGCTTGCATCTCACAAACGAACCTTAATTTTCAAAATGATTGCATCTTTCAGTCACTTTCTTGAACATTCTTGCCATATAAAAATCTGTCAACAGTGTCAAATGGATGTAAGGATGAAATCCAAAACTTAACGGTGGTCAACCGCCAGTTCCAGGCAGTTCCATCCAGTTTTCATTGTTTAAACAATAGCAACCGGACGTAACCGGCCGAACCGGGCGGTTGACAGCCGGTCGAGTTTTGATTTCATCCCTAACATTTATCATTTAAAAAGAACAGAAATAATTCAAAAAAAGTTCTTTTTGAATGTTCCATATGATGCAAAACAGGGGTTTGTCCTATTGTAGCTCATCTATCACAAACCCACATAAAAGGAAGTAGCATTCTGTAACAAATACCAAACTTCAGTTACACCCATTTACTATGCAAGGCAAAGTGAGATTGGAAAGCAAAGGCAGGCTGTTGTGTTCCAAAAGAAAGATACTACTATTGGTTTTGTATGGTTTTTGTTTTAACCATGTACACTTTCTAATCGATACCTGATTCGGCAGTATGTAGAAATGACAATGATAACTAGATCTAAAACTACTTATTTTATATTTACAGATTTTACGGCTGTTAAGTTCATATATATATATATTTATAAGGGAGTGGAAGCCTCATCTAAATCTACCAAAGACTTCATCTACCAATTCAAACCATACCAGCAGTGCAAACCAGTTCACCCCATAACAAGTTCCATGCACTAATTTACTGTCAAGGGAACCTTTTAAAAGTGATCACTCATTCAGGAAGACAAAATAGAACTAGCAGCCTTCATCTTTGTCTATGACGATCCATTTCAAAGTAGTCTACAAATACAACCCTAATCCGATACTTCAAAATTCAACAACTTTCAAACAGAGGCACTCATCATGCACACAGATTCAAAAAGTGATTCCAAAAGCAACTCATTGGGTTTCCTTAAGTCGTGGGTTATTAAGGCATCTTAGTCATGAGTCAAAAGTTGAGTACAAAATGTTAGTCCATGGCATCACTAAGTAGGCTAAAAATGCAATTTCATGAACATGCAACGAGTCAGTCATATTGATTCAGTATTGGGTCCATATCATTTAATCTTTGAAAGGAATTTGCTTGTATCTAGGTTTAATAATTCCAGTTGAGTCATTTATAATCCGAGTCATTCTAGTACTCATTCAACTTGAGTTTCAAATTGAGTCACTCAAACTGAATAATTCACATTAGTCATTCAAACGGTTAGTTAATTCATGCACATAGGAGTTACTCACTTTGAGTCAGAGCTATACTTACATTGATTATATATAATTTAAGTTAAAATCATTTATAATCCAATAGTTATATTCATATAATCATATTCATAGAGTCGCTCACTTGGAGTCATTGCATAGAATCATTCTAATATAGAGTCAATCAAATTGAGTCACTCATTTTGAGTCAGAGCAACTGAATTTGACAAATCCAAATTAAATCATTTACAATCCAAGTTAGTCATTCACATATAAAGTCATATACATAGAGCCATTCACTTGTGAGTCATTCACTTGTGAGTCATTCACTTGTGAGTCATTGCATAAATTCATACATAATAGAGTCATTTAAATGGAGTCATTCAAATTGAGTCGCTCACTTTCAGTCTAAGCTACTACAATAGTGGGACCAGTAATCCAAGTTATATTATTTATAATCCAAGTTAGTCAATCAAATAGAGTCATATACACAGAGTGATTCACTCGGATTCCAAGCTACTGAAATTGACTACCAGTAATCCAAGTTAAATCATTTATAATCCAAGTTGGTCATTAAATTATATAGAGTCATATATATTCACATTGAGTCATATGTATACACAGAGTCATCCACTTTGAGTCATTCGCACTTTAAGTCTTTGCACAGAATCATTCACAGAGTCATTCGCATGGAGTCATTCATTGCACAAAGTCGGCCAAGAGCCACACTCCCATCTAAGGAATGAATTATTTACAGGCAAAAACTCATCAGGTTTCCAGCCAATCAAGACGAGAATAAACCACATAGCTGGCTGCATGATATGAAGTTATTTGCTGAGTGGATGGAGATCATTTTGTGCACACAAGACAGAAAAGAAAGTTTACTGCATAATGAAATGGAATATACAATATGTGACAAAAACTCACACAATTGAGATGTTATTTGACCAAAGGATACATTTTGACAAATGAGGACATTTTTTGACAAAAGGAATTCAACAATAGTTTCATAACAAAGAGAACACAATGACAAGATAGTCAAAACAAAGACAAATTAACAGAAACTGGGAAGACAAAGATAACTAACTCCAAGCACATATCCGTATGTCCATTATCAGCAAAAACAAAAGCAAAGTGCATCTATTTATGTGTGCAGGGAGTACAAATTTAACCTGATTTGCCATGCCTTACGCTATCAGCATGCACATTTCCCTTAAAAGAAACTCTTTGGCACTGCAAGATTCTCTTCATGCTAGCCATAGGCTTCAACATAAAAAGACATTTTCTCAAAATATCAAAAGCTATCTTAAGAACCGCTGAACCAATACTAGGCTTGTTTTTACTCATTTTAATGCCTTTTTCGTGCCGATTCCAAATATAGTCATAAAAATTTACAATTCTTAAAATTTTGAATTTTGAATTTTTTTTAATTTGTCGCCTGCTGTTGACACCCGAGTGGGGAGAGTTAATTGTACCATGCCAAAAGTATGGAGCAACGATAATTTAGTCAAATTAAAATTATTGCATTTTAAACCCATAATTGTTGTTTAAACTCATGTACTTCCATCCCCCCTCCCCCCCTCCCCCGGTCAGTCCCTTCTGCATTTTTTTTTGCTTTTTCTTTTTACAGCAGACTAGATAATTGTCAGTTCCATCAACTGGGCTATTCCAGTTTGAATCCATACACCCCCTACATTCCAGTTTGAATGACCTTAACCTCCAACACAGGGGGTGCAGATTCCAAATGGAATCACCCATTCAGGTAGCCCAAGTTAAAATCTACACCCCTGTGTGGGAGGTTTAGGTCATGTCTTCCACAGGGGGTGTATGAATTTCAAATGGAATGACCCACAATAAGCTTTCCTTAGTCAAGGATTGTGTTGTGTTCATTAAATGTCCATCATACGTCAACAGGATGTATATACAATGAAGAAACCAAATTAAGATACTGCTATTTTTTCATCTGTTTCAAATATTTTGCACACCCATAATTTGGTAAGCATATGCGATATATATAGAATGCGTTTTTAACAGCATCGTAGCAAATGCATGAAGAATCCAGTAGCACTGCAAAATAAACAAATGCTAACACATTTTGTGTCAATTTGTAAACATGTTAAAATGCTTATCATTAAAATATTCAGAGTTTGGATTTTTAATCCAAACTCTAAAAACATGTGATGCTTAGGAATTTGACATTTGAGGTATTAAACATGTTTGCAAATTGACTGCACAAAATGTTTAGGTGTTTTTGACATTCCTAGACATTTTTTACAGTGCATGCAGTAATGCCTAATATATTGTCTTTCTGTTCTTGTCAAAGAACTTGCAGATTTCTGTGTGCATTTTGCAAAATATTTTAATTCACCATTTTGGAGCAATTTTTCTACTTTGTTTAATATTGAAAAACAGAAAACATTTTGCATTTAAAGAAAAGCATGTGCATTACAAGTCATGCTTCACATCGCCCTCAGACAAGCATGCCCTATGACAAAAAATTTTGTCAGGTTCATATAGTACATGAAATCAGAAGTGCACCATTTTCACTACCATGGGCAACATGCAAATGAGGCAGGTAAGAGTACAGGTATATATGCATTCTCCACTTTATAACTTGTTGATTGTAGATAAGATGTAAGGCTACACTACCAAAAGCTTGGCTCCAATTGATCTAGATTCAGACCATGCTTTCATACCCGATTCGGATCATATTAATCTGGAATCTTACTCAAACTTGATCTTATTAACCATTATTCAATGCCAATTGTGCATGAGACAGGGTGCATTGTGGGTAATATGCGTGAAAGATAAACGAGCCTGGAAGTTGCTCAGCATTTCAATTGGGTGAACTTTGCACTTTGTCCAAAAATGTTTTGCATATTGTTTGATCTTGATGTCTTGCATACGCCTAGATTGACAAATTTAATTTTTAGAACTACCAATGTTATAAATGTTATTAAATGAAAGAACATTTCCCAAAAAGTTGCAGTTCATTCACACGCCATCAGGCGATTGGATCAATATCTCTTGTCAATGTACCCGATGTCGAAATCTTGAACATGCATGATTGACATTGCGATAGGGGCTTAGAAAATGACATTTCATCTAAAATGAATCCGATTTGAGTAGAATTCTGGAGTAAATTAATCTACATTGGACTTTGGATATAAACCGGATTAAATTTAATCTGGACTTTTTTAGAAGTGTAGAACTTGTCATAAGGATAGTTCAATTCTTGCCATTTTAATTGTTACTGTATACATCTTTTGACCCCATTCAACCAAAAGTCGCCAATGGTCAACAAACGGGCAAGTCCATCACAACATCATAGGACTTCTGATGAAGATTTATACACACATTGAAAATTCAAGGTTAGTTGAATTTTTGTGCTGAAAGTCAGTTTAAACTTGTATACATCTTGTAATATAGACAAATTTGAAAGTTATCCTTGGTCGAAGAGGAAGCTTATTGAACAAACCAACAGATATATCTCCAATATTTATTGCTGATGTTTTTGACAACTATAAAATTAATTTCTACTGCTGACACTTGTCATACTGATGATTCATAAAAAACAAACAAATGTGCAAACAGGAATATGGTAAAACAGGGTAAAAACAGAAGTGAATAAATAAATCGACAGACAAGGACAACAAACAGAACAGATAAGAGTATTTGACATACACAAGGTGCAAGTTAGTGTATCACTTTTACTGTATGAATGCTGGGTATGAATGTTTATAGCTTGTTATAAGAAAAAGTTACATTTCAACTATGTTTTTGAGTAATGAACAGTGGTGTAGCTTGAGGGAGACGGGGTGGCAAATTTCACACCCACAGAATTTTTTAGAGATAAAATGTGGATGGCAAAGAGTAAAGTATCATTAAAATGACTGAAAATGGGACAAATATTTACAAATTGGGATGAAAATTTGGCTTCTCCCCTACAATAGACCAGCAATTGACAAATTGGGGTGGAAATTTAGTCCCTCCCCCCCTACACATACTAAAAGGCTGGCTACGCCCCTGGTAATGAAATAATGAAACAAAATTGACAGGCAAAAAAAAAAAAACCTAGAGTGTATATATAAAGACAAGAAAAAAATCCAAAATTTGTAATAAACTTGTCCGTTTTTTATTAGCATTTTCCTTGAATTTGATGTGCAGTTAACTTCAGAGTGTGGAAACATTAATTTCCCTTCGAACAAAACTGAATTGCTAAAATAGTAAACTGCAAATAACTGAAATGGGCTGTTCCAGTTGAAACCCTTACACTCCCAATGGAAGACATGACCACACAGGGAGTGTGAATTTCAAATGGGGTGACCTGAATGGGCAACTTCATTTGAAATCTTCACCCCCTGTGTGGGAGATTAAGGTCATGTCTTCCACAGGGGGAGTACATGTTTCATCTGGAATATCCCAATAAATCTCTTTTATATGCAGACTGAGTTTTACATTGGATTATATAAAGAACGGCTTTCAATATCTTTTTGCATTATAAAGTCGCTGCCCTCTGGTCTGGCAAGATTCAGTGATGCCACTATGCCAGCAGTGAAGACGCCTAAATGGGTTACTTGAAGAACTCATGCTATAATGGCTCAGAAAATCATGGCACGACTTGCCAAAAATTGAGCTATTTTGTTTGTATCTGGCCGTGTCAGCATGTTTGATGTAATTTCCCTTATACAGGTACTAAGTCAATTTAAAAAAAAAGTTTTTAGAGTATTTGATGCTTAAATACAACATTGGCCAAATAAGAAATACATTTAGAAATAACTATCGCAAATGTTATTATAAAATTCAATTCTGATTCTAACTTTGCTTTGCATGCTACCCATAGGCTGCAACATAAAAAGTCCCTGATATATTTTTTCAAAATATCAAGAGATATCTCAAGAACCTCTGAACCAATCCTGGGCTTGTTTGATTTCAATTATTTTAGTCATAAAAAAAAAATTTTGAATCTTTTTTTTTAACTGCAATCGACACCCGAGTGGAGAGAGTTCATTGTACCATGCATTTCTTTTATGGATTCCAAATATGGTCATGAAAATGAATTTTTAAAAGAATTTGGAAACCTGTCGTCTGCAGCCCACACCCACGTGGAGGCAGTTTTAAATGAGAGTGCACTGTCAAAGAAAAACACTCACAGAACAGAACACAACAAGACAGACAAATACAATATACAAATGACCTAAAGACAAGTAAGCGTGGATAAAAGAAGAAAATACCAAAACATAACTTGCACTTGCATTTTCATGAGCAAAACTAAACAATTAAATCAAATCATGTTCCTATCATGTGCAGAAATAAAATGCATGCATGCATGTGTGCATGAAATTAAATGATCTTTTGAATCAAAATTTGTAAATACTTTTCCTGACTGTATGCTTCACTATCACATCAAATTCTCCCCCAGTCATTATAAGGGGTGCAACTTTCACATAATATTTCATATCATTTTCCTATTGGAAGAACACTGACAAGAGTCTTTGAAAAAACATGCCGTGAGCATTTTTAATAAACCAGACACAAAATTATGAAACACATTTTGACTTTCTGTTGGCATTCATGAGAAGTAAGGGCAAGGGCAGCCGGGTGCTGTTCCCATTCCCCTGGGGGACAATGACAATTGACAATATTTGCACCGCTACCCCCTGGGGGTGAAAAGAATAACAACTAGCAATATTCCCATACCTTATTTGTATGTGCAAATTGGACTGTTCCTTTGAAATCCACACCCCTATGGAAGATTTGACCATAATCTTTCACACAGGGAGTATGTCTTTTAAATTGAGTTACCTGAATGGGTGATTCCATTTGAAGTCTCTACCCCCATGTGGGCAATTAAGGTCATGTCTTCCACAAAGGGCGTGTGGATTTTATATGGAACAACAAATACCAAAACTTCCAAGGTGGCGATCTGTCACATGGCTATAGCGGTATCGCTGCATGCTAACATTTTCAGCTCAATATCAAGTCAATAATTGAGTTTTTTATTATTATTTTTATTATTATTATAAATCTCAAGATCTACTACATTGATTTCATTTATCAATCAAAGAAAACTAATAAAAAATATATCAGTAGCAAAAACTAAAATCAGTGAAAATTTTATGTTAATAGACCTAAAACATTCTATAGCTGTTAACATAGTTCCTATGCTATCTACTGAAGATAGCAAGTTTGTGGATAATTCAAAATTGCAACTCGTATTTATGTTCATAATAACATCCTAATTTTATTTTCATTCATTCATTTACTTGTGTTTCTAAATTCTACCAAAGCCTACAGGATATTCTGAAGAAAAAAACCCTATATATTTTGAAGGAAAAACTATAAATGTAAATATTTTACCAGAAAAAAACAACCAAAATTAACAAAAAAAATAGTACCAACTGCAATAAAGTAAGCTGCAGTGTGACAGCATACAATGACAAGTCATAACTGTGTAATGACCTTTTCTTTGTTTCCAGTACCATGTTTTACTAATGTTTCTTGGAAATTTGTGAAAAGCAATGAAGCCTATTCAATTTTGCCATTTTTAGCTTACTTTAATAGAAACATCCTATTCCACAGCAGCTACATCATTTATATTACTTTCTATTAATTTTGGACACAATGGCAACATTTCCTAAGATCCTTATTTTTTTATTATTATTATGTTTTGTAGTTAGTTGTAAAAGCTGATGTGTGTGTACCTTAGCATATTACAAAACATTTCACTTGGAAATAAAACAACTTAATTTATACTATTCTCTTGCGAGGAAGTGTTTATGAAACTTGTGTTTTTATATAAGTGTTTTTATATAATCTTCTGTTTCTTAAACTTATCCTTCCTGTGAATGATAGGTCTTAAGCTTCAATATTTCAACCCAAGGGACAAGCTACAGGATCTTTCAAATGGAATTCTTTTCTATTCCATGTAAATATATTAAATGAAGAATAACAATTAGGAAAGAAATAACTGCCAAAGTAGATTGGATTAACTTGAAAACACTTTCTTAAACACTTGAGAACGTTTCTGCAATCTTACTGGCTCTTAGCCATGTGATATGAGTACGGGACTGGTCGATTCTAAGTGATTCTAGGAGATTCCTTGTAAAATGTAGTATTTCATTTCAAAATTTGGTATACTTTTTATTTGAATTGACAGCATTAGTTTTGGCATAAAACAACTCGGCTTCACCTATAGTTGTTTTACTTAAAATAATGATGTTGCCCATGTTATATGAGATGATAGATGCACGACAGCAGCTAAAAACAATACCGCTATTTTCGAATATAAACTATCGCTGCTTTGGGGTATCTGTATAGGCTGTTTTGTTATTTTTATCAGGAAGGCCTAAAAAATTGGCGTAACCTGACCACGCCTAGTCGCACTGCCGACCCTGAATATTATTTCATTTTTGAAAGAAAAAAATTATGTAAGTTTTTGTTAGAAAATATTGTTAAAAAGTGCAAATAAAGAATAGTTTAAGTGCTATATCTTTCAAAGAACTGGTTAAAAAAAGAAAAGTCTGCATTGTTTTGCCCTTTCAGTTTCTGGGAAATGCTTCAATTTCTGTATGTTTATCCAGTTGGCTTTCCTAATATTCAAGACGTCATCAGAAAAGTTATTAATGTCTTTTATTTTTTAGATACAATATTTGATTTGTTTATTTTTATTGCCTTTTTTGACGAATATGCCAACAGGCAAAGCTAACTGTTAATGACTTCCGCTTTTTTCCCCCATTTATTTTTTTTTTTTTTTTCACTTACACACAGCCATTCCAAGGATTTTATTAAAAATATGAAGTACTTCCTATCATATTGTGATCTTTTTTAGTATAAATATAATGTAATTTTAAGTACTTTCTATCGCATTGTGATCTTTTTTATCGATAAAAGTGTGGATTTTAACAAAAAATACTAACTTTTCTTTATCACAATCAAAACTGCTTATTAATATCATCAATTTAAAAAAGGCGGGAAATTAAGTGTATCTTCCCTATATTATTATGCATGTAAAATGATTTTGTTTTGGGAATATACAAATAACTTGTCTCAAGCATTATTTAGCTAAACTAGCCCCAAAAATAAACTTTCAAAGATTTTTGTTGCTATTTTAATAGCAACTGAAAAGTTGCCATCTTTCCCCAAATATATCAATTAATAGCAATTATAATAAAAAAATCTACAGCCCCGTACTTGAGCCAAGACTTACGCATTCACTCTGCAAAAGTTTTATTTACACAACTAAGCGCAACCAGAGATTTTTGGCTTTTCAAAATTCTGTGCACATTTAGTGGTCTGCCCTGATGTTGGCTAAGCCATTCAGCTTATTTGACATATGCCATGGTATACGAAGATCTGATATGGGGTGCTAAACCCAGATTGATATTATGTAAAATGCTGCTTTATCGCTATGTGTGGATACGGATTTAGAATTCAATGTACGATATTTGGCACGGTTATAATGTCCTAATAAATATGCAAGATATTCTTGATAATGTTAGACTGACTCATGCCAGTCTATAAATGGAAAATGAACTTAACAGTAAAATAAGACTTGTTTACCCAGTACTCGCATTAATTTAGAAAAAAAAACATTTTCCTATCCTGATATCAAGAAAGATTCTTGATTCTGGTTACTTGCTTCTTGTGTATATTTGTACCTACTGACCCCTACCCAACCCCTACTTTTTGGGTCTTTTCCAGAAGTTACTATTTCAACATAATATGAAAAAAAAACAATTTATTGTGCCACTCTTGATACTAAAATTAACTATGCAAATATGGAACAGGAATATTTGTCCTCACTTAGAGGCATATTTTTCAATATGGTTATGAAAACATTTTTTCTCCTCCCCACCCGCCCCCCCAAATAAATTCATGGAGATTTCAAATTTGAGCCCCCATGAGCACTACTGCCTTCCTTACAAATGGCCCCTGATTGGCTAATCATGTGATAAAATCATCTAAGTAACCAATCAAAATATAGTTTTAATAATTTTAAACTTTATTCTTACCATATCTCTGATTGGCTCAATACATGATATAGGTCTCTTTGCAAATAAAAATCGTTCTCATTGGGTAATAATTGTTTAATATTTTGTACAATACTTTGGTTATAAATTGATGCCAATTTCAGGGCAGCTATGCAGAATGGAGCCATTTTGTCTGTACTCCATGGTATTTGTTCTCTCCGCTCTCGGGCGAAACTCAGTCCGATTGTGTTCAATTCATTGCTTTCTCTCATGACATATTACCACTATACACCATGCGATATATTGCCAGCTTGGTATCTACACCACACTGGGATGTGGCGTGGAAATGGGACGGTAAATGATGAGTCTTTACGTGACAGAGCCTATTTGAGTGGCGTGGTGATGTTGTGTTGCTTGTTTAATTCATCCTTATACTAAATATGCATTCATTTGAGGAATCGAAATATCATCACAACTTTGCTGTTATATTTTGATTACATTTCAAAATTCACCAGATCCTAAAGGCAAAGCTTGTTTGAACTGTATTAATTGTAAATAAATTTTGAGTGAGTAGATATGATATTTGTTTTAAATGGAAATCTCCTAAAGGGAGGAAAAATTGTAAAAATAATATATGAGTCACATTTTATCAGTTGAAATTACATCATATTCCATATTGCATCCCCAAAATGTCACGTTTGAATAAAAAAGATTCATTAACCAAACAATGTGTATTCATAAAATCAAAACTTGCCAATATTAGATCAATTCATATGTTATTTGATTTTATCTTCTTTATGCATCAGGGATTATATCTTGTTTTTATCTGATTCATGTATCAAGAACAAACATTTCTGTATCTATAGGGTTTTCTTTGCAAATATGCAAGCAATAAAGTTGTAAGAAAAACAAAATTTTATCAGTAATTTTACATTGATAAGAGGCTCGATATAGCTGACACTGCAGAATGTGTCAGTTTAAACATGTATGACCTTTAATGCTCTGCATACCTGTCAAAGTACAAGTTTTGAGATATTTTCTCAAAATATCACGGGCTATCTTAAGAACCACTGAACCAATACTAGGCTTGTTTGTACTCATTTCAATGCATTTTTCATGCTGATTCCAAATATGGTCATGAAAATTTACCATTCTGAAATTTATGAATTCGCATAAAAATTGAAACTTGTCGTCTGCATCGACACCCACGTGAAAAGAGAGTTATCTCAGAGAAAAGAAATAATCTGTTGAAATTGCATTTTCCATGCAAACTATTAATAGACATCAGAAATCAATGAATATTTTTTAAGTGCAAGTTATTTTTGAACAGAACAAAGTGTTGCTAAACCAAAAAAAAAAAAAAAAAGTTTAAAAAAAGAACGACACAAACTCTTGATGTTTGATGTGAATAAAGCTTCACAAGAAATAACACAGAGTACAAACTGAATTATAAAACATAATGTGTGCACAAAAGCAGTCAAGTATATGGTGCAAAAGCATAATCAAGACCAGCTTAATTGGGAAGTTTTAGCACTAAAGAGCAAAGTAAGTTTTCATAAAACAGAATGGCTGAAGTACTGAAACCACTGTTCTACAAAACAAAAACCACAAGCCATTACCCATGCAGATACATCATAATACACAGTCATCAAAATCATATCAAAATTCCATAACTGAGCAACCAATATATATATTATACATAATCGTTTTATAGTTTAAAAAAATAAACAAACACATCTCACTCTACGGTGGACGTCGAAAAAATGCTCCGCAATAAATCACCAAGAGTCACTAGGTGGACTAACTTGACTTGTGACGACTTTTTCAAAGATATAATGTTGCAGACGATGAAAAAAAGCGACAATAGAAAATCACGTAACGACAACTAATTTGACCAATAGAACAAGTGGAGGGTGAAGATACAATGGACATCATCACCTTGGTAACTACCCCATCAAAACACCTAGAGGCTAAGGGAAATTTTATATTAACCTATATGGTTACCGGTAGTAATGCTGCATTCCTTGGTAGGCCTGCTGTAGAAGGTCTGCAGCAGCAGTGGCGACGACTGATGCTTGAGCTGTACATGTAAAAATAAAAAATAAAAAAGAACCAACATGGGTTAAAATATGGGGAAAATATACATAAAAAACTAATTGGCTGACTAACAGTACTGATCAAAGGTCGTCCGACTTTTTTGTGGACTGGTACACAAGACAAACTTGACACTCGTCTGCACAGGAGGCAGGGTGCACTTGGCATTAGTGCTGCGCCTAACTGCGTGTACATGTGTACGATCATTCTATGACCAACCCACGGCACTATGAGTTGGGCCTATTATTAGTTGAACGAGGTATAAGCGTGCATGTGTGAGATAACATAATTAGACTCTATTTGTCTGTCCTTTCAATATCTATTAATAAAACAGAATTATGTTTACATGTCACTCCAGATGTAACACTTTCCTACAGGACAGCTTTTCTTTAATGTAACAATATTGAAGACCTTGGCCTTCACCGGCTTCAAATTACCTATCAAATCATGATTAACACGCTAAAGGCAGCCCTCTCAACAGGCCACTTATATGCGTTATTAAACTCCAGAAGAATTCTGGCATTATTCGAGTCTTGTCATCATTATGTGTCATACTCATCAAGCTGTGCCATACAACAGTCAACTTTACTCCACCAACAAGGACAACTTGATATTGCATAAGATCTTCTTGGGTTATAAACATTTTTCCCCAATATCTAGGAATGGGCAATTTCAGTTAAAATACATACACCCCCTGTGTAACACTTGATTTTCCACACAGGGGTGTGAACCTGAATAGGCGAGTCCATTTGAAATTCCTGTTTCTTTTCTTTTTTTACATTGTTGTTTTGTATTACAAAATTTGTTCAAAATTTGAACCATTATAGAGGTCACATTTGCATCCCTGGAAGGATGCATTGTGGGACTTTTAGGGAAAAATTAATAGGCATGATTATGGGATATTTCCCAATTCTGTTTTTTTACTGTCTTGTATTTCCAAAATTGTCTTTGAAATATCTATTTTGAGCAATATCTCAGATTCTACCTAAAGTTTCTTCATTTCTGATCTTGTCACCGATAAATGGATTTTACAAAAATAACTTGATTCCTAAAAACACTATGATAGGTCAATTCCACATCTGAAGAATGGGATTTAAATTTTATCATCAATTTTATCTCAAATCTTGTGTGCTATTGCGCTCACTATAAATAACGTAATCTAGCATGAACCCAAATTTAATGCAGACCCAACTCATGCGTAACTAGATAATCAGCAGAAAATTATTCATAACATATTTGAAGATCATTAAAATTTCATGATGTATAGAATACTGAAAAGCCCAAATCCTTACGGCAAAAATCGGACTTCACCGTTACTTGAATTATTAAATAGGCTATATTCGGGCACATACTGGAACACGGTCTTAAGTACTGGGTTTAATTATCTTGGTGTTATTACCGTAAATGCCCTATAGATCATCAGATTTGGTATTAGTTGCTCCATCAATGCATGCAAAATGTTTGTACACCTATATATAAGTCATGCTTTCTCGTATGTATGTTAATTTAGAATGAAAAATACACACATATACTCAACATGCTCTTGGGTCATTCAAATAATTAAGCAAAAAGAAGTGCTTTACTTTGTCCAGAAACAGCTCGTCAACAGTATAAATTGAGTAAGGGGCACTTAAATTAATCAATTCAGGAAAATAGCTCACCAAAGATCAATATACAGTATCTTAACATGGATAAATCAAAGTAGGAAGCTCATGACTTTTAACATGTAATTTAGTATGAAGTTTGGTTCAAAGACAAATTTCAGAAATGTTCAATTTTGAAAAATCAGAATAACCCAACAGACTGTGTGCATGCATGTATGTAACCTGTTTATTTCAACACTAAATAATAGTTAATCACTTAATAATTTCAATATTAAATAGTTAACCACTTAATATATAGTCCTACTTGAAAACAAATCATGCATTACAACATTGTCCAATATGTGTTGGTGACTATGTTACTGACCTAATATGGTATGCTAAGAAATGAAATGGAACAAATCAATGGACAACACTCTTAGAAAAAAGGGTTCTTGACTGTCCTGTAGGCAGAACCACCTTCTTAAAAAGTGAAAGAACCTCATAATGGTTCTTTCTGGTCTTTCCGGAACTTATTTTTGTCTAAAAATGGTCATGGATAGCCTTTCCAGAATCCTTGTCAGTTCTTTGTAGAACCATTTAAGCTTCCACATACAGGACAACTCAAGAACTTATTTAGGAACCTTTTTTCTAAGATTAATGAATACATATTTTCACTCCAACAGCAAGACCTATTGTTCATTGTGGCATTGGACTATTCCGGTTGAAATCCATACACCCCCTTAACACACATGACCTTAATCTTTCACATAAGGGGTGTAGATTTCAAATGGAGTCGCCCTTTCAGGTAAGCCCATTTGAATTCAATCTCCCTGTGTGGAATACTAAGGCCAAATCTTTCATAGGGGTGTATGGATTTCAACTGGATTAGCCAAAATTTGTCCACTTCATTCTCATCTAACATTGCCTAGAAAGCTTATGTAATGGTTCTAAATTTTAACCATATATCTGCTATCTTTGCTTTCAAAAGTATGATGTAGGATGCTGTATCCAAAATGCATCGCACCAATTTCGACAAGGAACTTCCTTCTCCAAAAATGACAATGCCAAGTGTCAGTTGACCATTACTTGGCATGTTTGTACCAATTAAAATTTTGCAAAAAATTCATAAAGATTCCAAATACAGTCCTGATAATATAAAAAGGCTGGACTTACACAAGAATTCCATTTGTGCAAAGAGAGCATTTTTACATGGTTAAAAGATGGCACTATTCAATACTACTACAACTATTCGCCTCCTTCCAGTTTATGATGTCAAAGTATTTATGCAGCAATTTTCAAAAAAATTATTTGTATGCACATACCCGAGCATTTGACTTTTTCCTATACTGACATGTATTGTGTGGCCTCAACCCTGCCAATGTTTTTCAGTTAAATGCATATAACCCTATGGAAGACATGACCTTAATATCCCACACAGGGGGTGTAGATTTCACCCATTCATGTAACTCTATTTGAAATTCACACCCCCTGAGTCATGTCTTCCATAAGGGGTGTATGGATTTCAACTGGAATAGCCCAATACTGTCAGGGGTGTAACAACTCTTCAATTGTTGGACAATTCACCAAAAAGTGATAAAAACTGCAAAAATTGCTTCTTTGTTACCAAGTCACTGGCTTGGTAATATTGACATCGCAAACATGAGAGAGATAGCAGACTACATGTAGATACAAATGTACAAAGGGAGTGTGCATACTAACCATACTCACTGGTGGCATACTGGTGTATGCCGTTTGTGTACAACTTCACTACTCTGTCCATTGGTCTGTGCGGCCATGGTGTGCGTGGGCATAGTGGGGGCCAGTAAAATCGAATGTAGCGCAGTTCACTGAGGCCTGGCTATAGCCGGCAGAGCGGCAACTTCACAAGGCAATTATTGATTCATGGGTTGTTGATTTTTGGAAGGTAAGAGGAAAGAAAAGAAGAAAGAACAAGAATGGAATTGAGATGATATTTTAATATAATAATAAACAATATCTGCTGCAATTGATATGCATGCATGTTAAGGACTCATTATTTACAAGGGGGTGGGTTCAAACCATTCAAAATATTGATTATATTGACAATCGGAGTTTGTATAAATCAGATACAAGCTACACAAATAGGATCGTGTCCGACTGTGAATGTGCTTAACACAGTGATGACAAGAGATATTTTTCTGGGGGCTAAGAAAATTTGAGCAGGGAATGAAAATTCCCAAAAATTTGGGATTTTAGGCCTTAAAAAAAGATTTTGATTTAAATTCTCACCGCCCTGCCCCCACCCTCAGGTACCACCTGTTGCTGCTATTTATACTGGCAAATCATATTTGGTGTATGAATATAAATACAGAACCCCTTGTAATATACTTTATCCCACTTTGAGCTTTGGGACATCATGGAATAGAAGCCAACCCGAATATTAAATCAAAACATTCAGCTCAAGTCATGTTTTCTTCACATTTCGTACTTCAAAAACCTCCTTGACGTCATCTGCAATACAATGTGGCACAAAGTATATCAAGGGGCTGCCACATGTGTAATATCTCATGTTATCATCTAATTTGTTTTGGTGCTTTGCACGTAGAATGAAGCTACAACAAAATTCACATCTAGAAATACCTAGACTTTAATTCTGGTGTAATGTCATCAAGTAAAGAAAAAATGTCAAAACTTTACCCCATCAAGATTTTTGCATCAGATAAAAGCTCACATTTTTTCAGTAAAATGTTTAGGCATACATTATTTCCTTTAGATAATATACCACCAATAAGCTATTCCAGTTGCAATCCAAACACCCCCTATGGAAGACATGACCTTAATCTCCTACACAGGGGGTGTAGATATCAAATTGAGTCACCCATTTTGGTAACCCCATTCAAAAAACACACTCCCTGTGTGGGAGATTAAAGTCATGTCTTCCACAGGTGTATATGGATTTCAACTGGAATAACCCATTTCTAGATTGTCCAACCTCTCTTTGTTTTGCTAGTGTACGGTTTTCATTTTGAAGTGGCTTCATATACCATCCACATTCTCTGGATGATTACAAGTGGGTGAATGATGGGGGGAAATACAATCCCCCTCTGTAGGACTACCAAGCATTATGACTAAACCATGTGATGTAATATGACTGCCTATCAAGCTGAATAGCACACAGCTTACAGCCAAATATTAACTCTTCCCCACTACCTGCTGATTTCTACTCCAAAAATGACATCCGTAATGATAGTTTACTTGCTCCCATGCCAATTCAGAACCTTGTTTTTGGGGCTTTAAGCCAAGGGGCTGCCACTTTTCCTAATGGGGGCTTCTGAGGGGAAGTGAACTCTTTCAAACAGGTTTATAGAGTTGCTCTGAGTTGGGGTGTGTTTAAGCTCTAATGTGATTATGTGCTTGGTCTACTTGTAAACATCTAATGCTATCTACTGAAGATGATGACTATGTTTCTTCTTGTGTCTGTTTGTAGGTGTGGGTGTGCTTTTGTAAACACCGGCAAAAGAGGACACACACATGTTAGAAATCTCTTTGTAACTGTGAATGCACATTAACTGCAGACTGCCACAGATTCTGAATGGTATTTTTAGATTGAAAACAGCATTTAAAAGCATTATATAAGCAAAGACCACAATTGGGGTGTAATAGGATCAGCCTGCCCCTGGATACTGAAATCTTAACATCTATGGTAAGGCAAAAAAAGAAAACATTTGTGTCCATATTTGGATTTTAAAAACTCAATAGGGTTGTTCGTCGTCCGCTGTCGCCAATGCTTTCACAGGGGTGTGTGTGGGGAGGGGTCTGTGTGTGGGGGTGTCTGTGTGGGATGTCGATGTCTGTGTGGGATGTCGATGTCTGTGTAGGATGTCGGTGTGGGCATGTCGGTGTGGGGATGTCGGTGTGGGCATGTCTGTGTGTGCATTTGTCATTTGTTTCAAAACATCTTCATTCTACTACTTTGATCTAAAAATAACAGTCTCAGTGTTTCTAGATTAAAATTGCTCAAATACTTTATTGCAAGATTGCTCAATTTTGAACTATATACATAAAGTGACTAAATCCAAATTTAAAACTCACTTGAGTTACTTTCAAGTTGCTTTGTTTCTTTTCCTTATATTAAGCAATGATACTTTCAAATTGAAATTAAAAGGGGCAATTTTTTGTGCCAAACTAAAGGTGCATAATTTGAAATTTGTTTTCAGTACCTTTTGAAGTGCCATCCACAATCCCTGCATTACACCTGGCACTAGCTTAGCACTAGAATACAAACAAGTGACAAAATAATGCAAGTGAAATTGTGACAAAATGTGCAACGTAAGAGAATAAATGCAGACGACGACACAAGAAATGTGACATTACAGCCAAATATATCAATCAACACTTGATTTACAGTGAAAAAAATTGTTTTTGAACAAAAAAAATAACACAAAACACCACAATTGCTATACAATTTGGCCAATGTAAGTCACTAACTGAATGTGATGTTAGTTTGTTTTTTACAGTCTTACGATTTTCGACAAAGCAAATGAAGAATAAGTGAACACTGATAAAGATTATGTTATGAGTTATGATGAGCAACAAAATCACAATGACGTCAATAAAATAAACTCTCAGTGATCCAAGAACATGAATAATTGCTAGTTCTAACATGATCCCTAATCCTGATATTTGTAAATATTGAGCACGGCCTTTAGTTACGTGATTACGTATTGAATGCACGCGTTCAAATGGGATAATGGTCCATCAGCGTTAATGAATAATAGACCCTATAGACATTGCATGAAACAATAGCACCATGGACACATTATAAGAGAGACAGAGGAATTTGTGTTGAGCCATGGCTAATATGCTATGCTATGCTTTTAAAGTAACTTGTATTATGTATTACCAATCTATAGCTCACTCATCTCATAGTTCACAAATCTATATGCAAGAAATTTATAGGGAGAACTTTGTCTTCTATAGGTTGTATATGATAGCCTGCTTATATTAAGTGGCTGGAGTTAAAATGGGAGTAATTATTTTTTATGATGTGTATCATCTGAAGTAATTGTATTACATCTGTAGGAGATTATATTAATATTACTCTTTTTCTTGATAATGTTCAGGGAAAACTTTTGTCACATAACAGGACATCCAGACATCATTACAAAGGATTATTTCACTGAGTCTAAGCTAGCAACTTAATGCTTACATTTAGAAATAAAGCTTCTTTTTTTTTTAAATAAAATGTTTAAATGATGTTGTGTATTATTTGTTAAAATTAATGTTAACTGAAGACACTATCCACATGGGCATAATGTAGGTTAATTACCAGATTAGCACTGCAGTCATTTTACTTTTGATGAGTTAGTGACGTCAGCTCATTAGCTACAGCTTCAAATCGCTAGCATTCCTCAAAGCGCTGGTGTACATACATACACGTTTAAAGACGCAGCACAGATATACTTGGGAAACAGCTGTCTCAATTTGTTGATGTCACCGACTCGCCAATACTCTAGATGAACATGTATTTAAATTGGAATAAATTTATATTGGATATAAGTGGTAAGTACTATTAGTAGAAACAGCCAGAAAAGCTGAAACGGGTAGGTTTCTAGTCTGTTGCTTTTCAGTAGAAACATGATATAGGATTTTTAAAAAGATTGTTTAGTTTTGCTTGTTGGTGTACTTCTGTTGTTGTTCTGTTAGTATATTCGTATGTTTTCATGATATTATATGCCACATGATGTATGGGTAGTGCAACATAACAAAACTCATCTCAAAGCACAACTGGTTTATTATTTTTATTATGTTATTCAAGTTGTGATCCATACCCCCTCTGGAAGATATGACCTTAAATCTTCCATACGTGGAGTGTGAATTTAAATGGGGTTACCTATATTTGTGACTACATTTGAAATGAGATTATGGTCATGTCTTCCATATAGGGTAGAGGGTGTATGGATTTCAACTGGAATAATCCATTCATAGAAAGTTTAGCGTTAAAACAAAGTTAAGTCGCAGAACAGAAAACAAAAAAAAAAACTGACAAAAGCAGCCTCCGAGTAAAATAATGATGTTAATTAATGCAAGATTAAATTAAAAAAGGATTAGTTCATTATTTAACAATAAAATGTATTCAGAGTACATCTAACACACACTTTGAAAGATAAGCACTTATTTGTTAGAAATTGGAAACAACAATTGGAACATTCAACTATATAATTGGTGAGATTCAAATGACATCATTGCCTTGTTGCTGTCCTATTTCAGTGTGCCAAGTATGTTTTGAGAAAATATTATTTCACTTGATTTGTAGCGGAAAAAAAGATCTATTCCTGTTATGTTATAAATATCAAAATGAACATAGGCATCGCTCCAAATATCAAGTGGAGTTCACTCGATTTGCGGCTAGCATAATTCATTCAAACTTGTCATTCATCATAAATATTCAAATTATTTGGGTGTTTTGTTTACTAAATACAAAAGGTTATTCTGCTAAAGGCGCATGAAAGTCGATTCAATTTATCGTCCCCGCCTCAGCGTCACTTTTTGAAACCAAAAATACCCGCATCAAATTTTCAAAATGCCAAAATAATTCATTATTTTCAAAGTATCAGTGATTTCACCAGTTTTGTAATTGGAACATATATTTTTGTTTGTAAAACATGTAAATTCATAACTTGGAAGCAAAACCAGGCTCTTTTCTAACTTTTCTAGTCCCTCTGGTCCCTACCCATATAAAAAAAACATGTTTATAAATCACATGTATGAGTTTGGCTTTAAATCAACACGCATTTTAGGTCAATAATGAAATCTGATGAAATAATGAAAAATGAAAAATGAAAAAGTCACCTCACCAACCTGGAAAAAAAAAAAAGTGGCGATAAACTGGAATTGACTTTCATGCGACTAATGGATAATTCCAAATTTGTTGATGCTTTTTGAATCATAAATATTTCTTCTGAAAATATTTCTCAGTAGGAGTTCCACTGTTCTGAGCAAAAACATCAGAAAAGGTATTGAAATTGTTTTAAGTGTCTGCCAAACTGGGTGAAATCCAATTATTATATTTTGTGCATTCGTTTATTTATTTTGTTAACCATTAAGAAAAATTCAGTGTTTATAAGAAAGAAAAAAGAATTTCTGGATATGCCCAATGTTTGAATTGGTTTACATATTTTTCCCCTACAAGTTTGGGTACTTAAAATGCTGTGACATTCAGGGTTTCATAAGAAAGAAAAAGAATTTCTCTTTTGGGAATCACCTCTAGACTTTTTTACCAGCACTACACCTTTTTATTGATGAAAGAATCACAAAATATGGTTTACACTGGCAAATTTAACCATATGAGCTTTCAAGAAAATTGTACTACAAAGCTATCGGGCTTCAACATGGTGTTGAATTTTATATATTTTAAAGGTATAGTGCAGCAAAATTAGAAACTTTGTCTTAAATTCTGTTCTTTTTAATTCTGATAAAAATGACCACAGGGCACATTTATAGCTATATCCCTTCATACTTGGTAACACTTGCAAACAAAATAGCAACTTGGATCACTGGACCAACTACACTGTTAGAACACTGGGTAAAAAATTGGTTGGGTAAGGTTTTTTACCCAACATTGGGGTACATTTTACCCAACATCGGGTTAACTTACCCAATGCTGGGGAAAAACCTTACTTAACCCATGAGGGTTGTTCATATGGCACCAAGCGGATGAGTACAATTTTACCCAAGTTTGGTAAAATTACCATTTTACCCAAACCCTGGTTGCCATATGAACAACCCTCCTGGAATTGGGTAAGGTTTTGCTCCAGTATTGTAAACTTTTAGCCAACATTGGTAAATTACTGAAAATAACCCGATGTTGGGTAAATTTACCCCAATGTTGGGTAAAACCTTACCCAACCAGATTCTTACCCAGTGTTCTAACAGTGTATGTCATCAAAACATATCATCACTTCAAATATGCAAATACAATAGCACTACCAGCTTCCACCAGGCTGCAAATATTTGATACAAAACATGATTTCACAAAAAGCTCCCTTGTGTATTATAAAAGCTGCCTTAAGTATAATTTTATTTATTTTGTTATTTTATGTAATGGGATACTTTGTAATCATTAATTAGGGAGTGCCACTAATTAGTTTTAATCATTAATTAGGGAATTACACTAATTAGTGTGGTAACAGTATTTCAAAGCTCTTATCATTTAAAAATAACACACATGGCAGCACATGGTTATATCATGTCTTGTGCTTAAACCCTTCATTATGACTGGCACTTTGGTACTACCGGATGCAAATGCGACTTAATTCAATTTTGTCAAACCACCGAGGATCATGCCAAACATACAGCCCCATCAACATCAGACTTTACTTGAATACACTTGAGCAATATTTTTCACCATGACTGGCCTCATTGCACATCATTTATTGGTAGATCATGTTTTTTTCAATCAATTCACAATTTTGATTACAGCAGCAAAAGTTTAACGTGGCTTGATTTTGAACAGATATTACATTATTTTGCGACTCTTTGATGCATGAAATTGTTTTCGAAAGATAAAACAAATTACACAGACTAGAATTGTTGGAGGCATTGAGATAGTCATGCATACACATTGGGCAAATTTTGATAACATCTCGAGATTTCAGCTGTAGGCACATTCGTGGTTTACATTCAGATACACTCCAATAGGAACTTCAACCCATTTCTACAAGCTCTGTTTCTGTCACACAAAGCAGACTTTCCAATTTATTGTGTGGATTAGTGTTTGAGTATTTGTTTCTGGAGAAAACTTATGTAAATATGACACAAAAGAAAGTCTTTTTTCATTTTGAATCAAATCTGTTTTTGATTTTGAATAAAACCGTCATTTGTGCAAACTGACAAATCACAATTATGTATAAATTAAAGAAGTTATTATATTTAACATTTAAACGAGCCTGAAAAGCAACCAAATTAGGAGGCGCCACCTTCATGATGACCTACACTATATCCATGTAAAATAATAAAATGATTTGTACAGAGTGAACAATGGAAGCTGATAGTGCATTCACATTCATAATAAACTGCAACACAAGTTCCAAGTTGTACAAAATGGACTATAGACCACTAACTTTAAATGTGGAAACTGATAATGTGTTCGCATATTCATAACACCAACAGGTATCAAATTCACTGTTCGGACTTTAGACCTTAACTCACCTGTGGTAGGGGTCATCGCCGTGGCAGCCGTGAATCCGTTGGCAGCCATGGCATTCATCTGGTTGACCTGAGCAGCTGTGAGGGCAGCAGCCATCGGGTTCATGTAGGCTGTTGTCTGGGCGGCTGCCATTAATGCGCTTGTTGTTGCATGAACTATATGAATTAGGTACAACAAAAAGCGCGATATAGTGACATGTTGTACATACAGACAAAATGTGATGACAAACAAAACAATAAAGATTTGGTAATTGGGTGTCGAGAGAACGGAAAATGAGAAGGACTTGAAATTAGTTTTTTTAACACACCAGTTAGTCCTTGGTTATAAATACATAGTTCACCATGGGGACATGACTAATGGGTTTCATTATTGAATTCATACAATAACACACTTTTCACACTATACACATACCCTTCATCACCATCTCATTCATATGCAACATATAAACAACCAATCACAAACAAGCAATAGCACTCATTGACAGCAGAGCATCTGCAGTAGCTTGATCTTTCCAGTATTCCCTGAAGCTCCCTCACATGTCAACATGCAAAACAAATAGCAAATTCTAGGGATGCCGGCAAGATCACAATTATTGCAAAGCACCCTTCACCACTGTTTATACCTTCAGAACATTAAGCTTCAGTCAGCAAGAAAATTATACACAAAGGGAGTTTTTCTCAGAAGATAAGGGTTTGCAATTTTGCCTGTATGAGCATTCTGGAGAGCGTAGCATATACTTATTTATTTCCTTTTTATTGACTGATAAAAGGAGTTCAAAATTGTTTCTTTATATGCTATCTACTGAAGACAGTTTACAGTTAATTCTTCAAATAGGATTTGTTCTCACAAATGAGCATATAGTTGACAAAATTACTTTCTCAAATAGTCCATTATTTCTCTGTATGGTATCTACTGAAAATACTACAGGCAATCTTGATTTTGACATGCTATCTACTGAAGACAGCAGCTTCCTTACTTTATAAGCTTTTAAAGGTATGCCAAACACACTTGCTCCTAGCTTTGGTCATCAAATATCAATATTACAATTATTTCCTGACATGCTATCTACTGAAGATAGCATATTACAAATATTTCCCTACATGCTATCTACTGAAGATAGCAGTTTACAATTATTATTTTACATGCTATCTACTGAAGATAGCATATTACAATTATTTCCTGACATGCTATCTACTGAAGATAGCAGATTACAATTATTTCCTGACATGCTATCTACTGAAGATAGCAGATTACAATTATTTCCTGACATACTATCTACTGAAAATAGCATATTACAATTATTTCCCGACATGCTATCTTTATCTACTGAAGATAGCAGATTACAATTATTTCCCGACTTTACTTTATAAGCTTTTAAAGGTATGCCAAACACAATTGCTCCTAGCTTTGGTCATCAAATATCAATATTACAATTATTTCCTGACATGCTATCTACTGAAGATAGCAGATTACAATTATTACCTTACATGCTATCTACTGAAGATAGTCAGATCAAATAATTTCCTTACATGCAATCTACTGAAAACAGCAGATTACAATAATTTTCCTGACATGCTATCTACTGAAGATAGCATATTACAATTATTTCCTTACATGCTATCTACTGAAAGATATTACAATTATTACAATGTTATCTACTTAGAAATTTTACCTGACATGCTATCTACTGAAGGTAGCAGATCACAATAATTTCCTTACATGCTATCTACTGAAGCTAGCAAATTACAATTATTTCCTGACATGCTATCTACTGAAGATAGCATATTACAATTATTACCTTACATATATCTACTCAAGAAAGCATATTACAATTATTACCTTACATCTACTGAAGATAGCAGATCATAATTCCTTTCATGCAATCTACTGAAAACAGCAGATTACAATTATTTACTGACATGCTATCTACTGAAGATAGCCGATCGTAATTACTTCCTTACATGCTATCTACTGAAGATAGCATGTAAAAATGCTTGTAATCTGCTATCTAATGAAGCTAGAGTTATGATCAAGTTATGATTATTTCTCTACATGCTATCTAATAAAGATAGCAGACTCAAATTATATCTTTCTGTACTATCAAATAAAGATAGTAGATTACAATTATTCCTTAACCTGCAATCTACTTCAGACATATCATTATTTCGTCACATATATACTGAAGATAACAGAGCATACTCCCAGGTTTACCATGTAAGGTTTATATCAAGCAGGGAAGTTTATAAAAAACCTCTTCATAATAATTATGTACTATTTCTGATGTCAAAAATGACTGACTGAAAAATTGAAGTTCATTTCACTTTTATCAATTTAACCTCGAAGGGACCTCCTGGATCTTAAATTTACCTGGAAAAACTGAATAGTAAGTCACCTATATATACAATTATACACAAAAAATATGCATGATGCATACAAACTCCTGCACTAAATCAATCAATCATTCTCAGAAGAAATGGAATCATCTTAAATTGATAAAATCTTTGCATTGAGGTCAGTTTGTGTTTGAACACAGGTGCAAATGGCACGTCGAGTCGATGAACCTCCTCGAGGAATCGCGATTACGGTCATCAGCTGTGAGCCAAGTAGATGAGTTGGCAGGGGGATCAGTGGATCTTAATTCCATCTCCATGTAAAAAAAATGTTCTTAACTTTGCATACAAAATAATTATACTTCTACATCGTATTCTATTTTTAACAACATATTTCAAAGCGCATACAAACATTTATATAAAATAAACTTTTTCAACAAGACTTTATTCTTAAAATGTGCTATTCCAGTTGAAATCTAATCATCCATACACCCCTATGGAAGACATGACCTTAATACATAATGAGTGTGAATTTCAAATGGGGTTACTCTAAATGGGTGACTCCATTTTGAAGTCTACACTTGGGGTCAAATCGAAATATGATGTTGTTATAAAACAAACAAATTTTATAATGATAAAATGCCACTTGGTTGTGAAGCTGCAATATTTCGAAATGTCATTTTTCTTATGTTTTCTTTGATTTTTACTTCAATTTCAAATCAAATGTTTCAACTTGGCTCAAGTGGATTTACATCATGTCAAAACTTGGTTTGAGTAGAATTTTCACGAGTACATGACTTCACTACAAAAAGTATTTTAATTCAAATAGTGTCCACAGTAGCAATACTTGCCCTTTCAGACATTCAAATTCTGTAGTAAACAAGGTAGACAAAATGGGGCTATTCCAGTTGAAATCCATACAACTCCTATGGGCGACATTACAGTGATTGCGTTTCAAATGGAGTCACCCGTCAGTGTCGCTCTGCTTCTAAATGGGCTATTCCAGTTGAAATCCATACAACTCCTATGGACGACATTACAGTGAGTGTGAATTTCAAATGGAGTCACCCGTCAGTGTCGTCTGCTTTAATGGGCTATTCCAGTTGAAATCTGCACCCCCTGTGGAAGACATTACTCTTCCATAAAGGGAGTGTGAATATGAAATGGGACTACCTGAATGGGTGACTCCATTTGAAAGTCTACTACTCCCTGTGTGGAAGATTAAGTTTTCCATAGGGGGTGTATGGATTTCATCTGGAATAGCGTAGATGAGGTGATGTTTCAGAACATGGCTGTCTTTTTATTGCATTGTACAGATGCTCATGATAGCAGTCTAACTATGGGGATACACATCTGATAAATCCTGTCATGTGTGAACTAACTAGAGTAATGCCCAGCTAGGTGAGCAGATGACTTTGTTGAAAACACATTTAAGCTAGTACAAACAGGCTTTGGGGCCCAGCATCGATCCCGGGGAGGCCACATTTTACGCACTTGATCATCTGGGCGATTTCTATATAGTCTTAATAATGTCACACATAGGTGATATGTGTGAGCATGATATGGTACAAAATGATTTTAAAGCCAACAAAAACATGTTTTTATCAGCTGCATATATGCCTATATGCTATACTGTGCAGGAACTTCTCAAAGCTGCCTTAGTATGATTAGTGCGCTGTAATCTATTCTATTGTAGTAAGCAATCTGAAGCCTTACCAATAAAAGCAGTTGAAAATAGGCCCAGAATTATTTGCAGATAGCAGATAATAAGTTTGTATATCATAAGTATTAAACAAAGATTTAAAGTATTAAACAAATCTTTGCATATTCAGAAGACATTTGTTGCAGCGCAATCAAACGATTCAATATTCCAATATGTACACACAAAACCGCACTTATTATCCACATTTTGCATAAGCGGCTGGATGACTAATATCTAACAATCCTCTATGCATTAGGCAATTCTAGTTGAAATCCATACACCCCTATGGAAGACATGACCTTAATCTTCTGCACAGGTAATGTGAACTTGAAATGGAGTTTCCTGAATGGGTGACTCCCATTTGATATCTACATCACCTCTGTGGGATATTAAGGTTATGCTGTCCATAGGGATGTATGGATTTCCACTGGAATAGCCCATTTATTCATTTTGTTAATATTGCAGATAATTTTGATATAAAACAAAATGCGCTGATTCAGAACATGTTTTTCGCACAAGTGCTAATCCACTTGTGTCTAGACATCGCAGACATGTGATTTGTCACCTCCCAGTTTGAATTAGTCTCTGCTTTGATGGGGTAAATTTGAATTTTCAATTAACACATCATTTTGAAAGCTGTTGAAAAATGTGGTTTTATTTGATCATAGAGTAAACTTTTAAAGAGATTTTAATAAACCAATTTGAAAACACCGCAAGCCAAAAACAACAAAAATAAACAAGATTTATTTTCGCCTGTACTTGAACAAATTAGTGACATTTCTTGTCTGCCATTTTGATATGTGTCAAGTATTTCTTGGTTAAAATCAGATGCATTCTGGGAAATGCGCAAACGCTCAATTACCCAATGTTTTGTTTTATTAAATTTTCTTTATTCGCCATAAAAGTGATGATGTAACAGGAGCAACTACCATAGCAATTAAAACAATTTTTGAATATATCGCACTGCACTAGTACGTTCACGCGATACCTCTGCATTAAACAATATCATGCTGATCACTCGCACCTGTAAGATTAGGGTCTTTGAAAAGAGCGGTATTGTATTCAATCAATGATTGCAGACATACACATGTGATGAGTGCAACTTACTTGTAGTGGAGGGCAATATATTCAACAATTGTTTTAACCTATTTTTTACATCATCACTTCTACGGGCGAATACATTCTGAAGACTAATCTTACCTCATCTGATATATTTGTCAAAATGGGCTATTCCAGTTGGAATCCACGCTACCTCTGTGGAAGATTTAGAAATATCTTCCACTGGGGGAGTATATTTTCAAATGTAACTGGTCAGGGTTAATCATTTGAAACCCATACTTCCCCTGTATTATGGCTTTACCTCTATCTTCCACAACTGGAGTGAGTATTTCAAATGGAACTTACTCAATTGTCTATTCTATTCAAAACTCATACTCCCTCTGTGGAAGACTTTAGCTAAATCTTCTACAGAGGTAGTGTGGATTTTAAATGGAATAGCTCAATTACCGTGGCAGTATGAAATTTTACTGTGTACATTGAAGAAAGCTTAACCATATTACCAAGATTAATCTTATAAAAAGAAACACTTAGTCCATCACATCATTACCATTTGTGTCTCCCCCTTATTATATGCAACAAAGACCAGCGTGTACCTTGCACTGTAGCTCCAACTAGGTGTGACAAATCCGACACAACAGCCACAGGTCAAAGTTCACCGATTGCATTGATTACTTTCGCGAGCTAATGTACTTTGTCGACTCCACCAGGACCAGTCTCTCCCATCTTTGTTGGCAGTGCAATACAATCCACGGCAAAGTGTGAATGGACCTTAATTCAATTTCCTCCAGTACTACATTCAATGTCGGAGGCATGTATTGTCACGACATAATACTGACGCAATTTATGAAATTCACTTTCACAGAAGTAATGTAATCAAACTACATGCCACATATAGAAAATATAATGCGGAACTTTACCAAATCATATTTCTTCAGAGCAGCACTTTTATAATATCTAAAAATAAATTATTCTTTTAGATGTAAAATACCCCACCAGCAAGCTCTTAATGAAGATAGGTTGCAGTTTGAATGTAGGAAGATTGGTTGGTTGTGTCGCTTCCGCCTTATTTCCTTCATCTGTTTAGCATCTTCAGCAAAGAGTGCATTATCATGCAAGGAGCCAACACAAATTTTTGTTTCAAATTTGATATCATGCAATGCAAACCAAAGTTGTTTTTCGGTTTTCTTTTCTTTTTTTTTTTTTTTGGTGGTGTTTTTCGTCTTCAGATTTTTCCTCAGCTTAGAAGCATCTGATTTGCAACAAAATATCATGCAAGTTTTGTTGAGAGAACTATTTAAATTTTGTATAACCATCTGATGTTTACAAACAACTGAGTTACCGGATAGAAAAAAAAGCCTCAAATATGTTGAGTCTTATGCTTTTTATGCAAGTAATTTTAATTCCGTAACTTTACAATCCGTACTGGAACCAGGGAATTTTCTGCAAACTGGTGGCATCTCTTATATACTACACATGGCAACATTTTCCATATCTAAAGCAACCTCATACAATCTTACATCATCTATACAGAATGTAAATACATTACTTACTTTATGTCTTATAAAAATTTTATGTTATTCTTTACATCATTTTTATTGGTCTTGAAATTGTGTAACCATAGCAACAAGAATAAAGAATTCCATTGATATAATTGAATAGTCAATGGGCAATTCCAGTTGAAATCCATACACCCTCTATGCAAGACATGACTTTAACCTTCCACACAGGGAGTGTGAAATTCGAATGGAGCTACCTGAATTGGTGACTCCATTCCAAATACACACTGATTAAGACCATGTCTTCCATAGGGGGTATATGGATTTCAACTGAATAGCCCAGTACTGCAGTAAAGAAATGCTCTAGTACATCACCTACAATATATCATTTTCAGCAATTGCAGATATTTTAATAATAGCCTACTAATATGCCATTTCTGTAATGGAGAACTTGATTCAGCCTCAAATAATTTACATATCTAGCCTACTTCCTATGATTTGACAAACAATATTTGTGATTTGTGACATATTTTACCATTAATACCCACTCTAAACAGAAAACACTTTGTATTTTTGTTTTGTGAAAATATTTATTTTTAGCCTTATGGGTAAATGAATCATGGAAACCATGTTGCCTGAGCACTTCCCTTACTACAGTCTTTTTGCAATTGGTTGGCTCTGAATCTAGAATAATCTAGATCAGTCTGATTAAATCTAGATCACTTTGATTGACGCACATCCAAAAGCAAGGTAAATATCACCCCCATAGATATTAAAATACACAGCTATCATAATTTATCCCGCATTCTTCAAACACCCATGCAGTAAGATTAATATGATTCTTGCATATTACCCAGCATTCCTTGATATCCCATAATCCCATAACGTTATTTATTTATTTGCTTACATAGAGCACACAAACAGCACAAGCAACATGACATGTTAACAAGACAATCACATCTGCACCGCCACCGCACACCTATTACGCGAAATCAACACTGGTACCATCACGCACCACCCATACAGGCTATTTAAATTAATGATCATGCTCATTCAGATCAAAATTAGGGCACATCACTTGGGCTATTCCAGCTGAAATCCATACACCCCCTGTGGAAGACATTACCTCTTTAGGTCATGTCTTCCATAGGGGGTGTGTGCATTTCAACTGGAATAGCCAAAATTGACACAAAGATAGACATCCTTACACATCCAGGGGAAGATAATGCACCCTCAAAACCGACCATTTGTGATCAATAACCAGTTCATTATCAAAATTTAACAAAACACTCAACATTTTTGCAACTCATATCATTAAAAATTTGCATAAATTGCGGAAAAATTAAATGGCTACATATTTTTCATCTTCATAGCTAAATTAACTTTGATAAGTGCAAATAAATTTGACTTGATATGATAAAATAACTTCTTGATAGTTTTGCTAACGGAAGTTCTTATATTTCAACATTATTCTCAAGCAAAATTTTGCAAAATAAATTGTCAATTCTAGAGAAAAAAAAAAAAAAGAACAATAGAAAATGATAATAGCATTCTTCTTCCGTAATGGGTAAAAAGTATAATAAATTAAAACAAAACACATGCATGCGGTTCTTATTTTATAATCTAGCAAAGGATGGGGATAAATATTTTTAATACAATACCTGTTGGTTCTATTTCCAATGTCAAACGTTTACAAATCAAGAAAATAACATTTCAATATCAAAAAAACGAATCCCAGCTTTGCATAGCATATATACGGTCTCTTACGATTTCCTTATACTACTATTTATAGTCTTTTTTTAGAAGATACGCTAACTACATTATAATTTTTCATTCTGCAACCTCCCAATTATTGTTTCATTATGCATCCTACACATTTATTACTCATTTGAAGGTGCATACACTTTTGACGATAAAAAGTAGAAACACTGTTAATTTTATGAAAAGATATAATATCACTTTCCAAGCATACAGTTTAGCAAACATTGATACAAAGTTTTGAGGTAATTTAGTAAGTCTTCTCAATAAACGCTTGGTATAAAAAATAGACTTATGACGCATCAAGTGATATATGAGTAAGAAAAATTGCAAGAAATCCGATTCGGTTCCCTCAATTTTTTTTCTTCTCATTAAAGTTCCACTAGAAGACTAGATCGGCTAAAATTACATTCCAAAGCTTAAAAACAAAGCTCATTCTAACAGATCAAATGATATTATATCTTGCTGGAAACATACTGAAAAACCGAGTTAATTTTTAAACATGCAACTTGTAAAGAAACACAGCGTAAAACTGAGACACTTTTAATGTTACCACAACTGATCAAATGCATCAAAAAGTTATAATATCACAATATATAAAGACACAATTACTTGATGCATGGAGATAGTGAGTTTAAACAAATTTAAGAGCAATTTGTTGGTAATAATGCCAAATTTTCTTTTAAGGAGTCAAAGTTAAATCATGCAATGTGGTTCAAAAGGTTAAAAGGTCAAAATTAGACTTAAAATTCTGGTACCGTTTGTTATTATCCATGATATACTGTATAGCGGAAAATTTTAGCGGTATTATTCACAATTTTAACCCTCCTGTATAGCTTGTAGGTTCTTTTATAAGCATTTTTAAATGGCTAACAGTTAATTCTGTCCATGTGGGTGTCGACTGCAGACGACAAGTTTCAAAATTTATTTTAAAAATTTCAAAATGGTAAAATTTCATGACCATATTTGGAATCAGCATGAAAAATGCATTAAAATGAGTACAAACAAGCCTAGTATTGGTTCAGTGGTTCCTCGATAGCTGATATTTTGAGAATATATATCTCAAAACTTATTTATGTTGACGCCTCCAGCTAGCACACAGAGCATTAAAGCTTATGTGTCAAAAATATGTTTGCAGTATTATAAATTTGCAGTACTGAAATGTCCCCCAACTTCACACAAATTTCCCCCGCTTCAGTAGGGATGAGTAACACTTTTGAATTATCCTTCAATCATATGGGGCTATTCCAGTTAAAATACATATACACCTATAGAAGACATGACCACATGGGGTGCAGATTGCAAATGGATAGTCACCTGTACAGGTAATCCCATTTGAAATTCACACTCCCTGTGTGCAAGATTAAGAACATATCTTCCACAGGGGGCGTAAGGATTTGAACTGGAAGAGCCCATGGCATCTGTAGTTACGATGGAAGGCCCCTGTCAGTGCACAAGTTTTGAAAAATATCTTAACTTCATTCTTTTGTTGGTGATAAATGGTTTGGAAACGCAGCAAAAGCTTGCATTGACATTACGGTAATGTGTGTGATTATCCGTAATGTGTTTAAGCAACACCGTGTTATTTCCTTGAAATATATAGTCAGACTTGTCTGTCTAACTGCTGGCTCGATCGCACTGTCATTTGACATTTTCTAACCCCCAAAGCTGATTGCAAGACTTATGGACTTTTGCTGTACACTAAAAGCTTGGCATAATAGCAAACCATTAAAAAAACCACACTTAATAAAAATCCCTTTAAAAAGGGAAGTGTGTAATATAATACACCAAAATCATCTTATACTAGAGCTATTGCTAAGTATTTGCAATATCCTAGATGCATTTTAGGAGTGATGATCTTATAATACTCAATTTATAACACATCTTTTTAAAAGCTTAATCACTATTAATTTTGTTAAAATTAAAAAACAAAATACAAATTATGAAGAAGAAAAGAATGTTTTTGATTAAATACCTCATAGGCTTGTGCATCCTGGACTAGATGTGTGACAGGCATAAGTGCCTTGCCAGCAGTTGTGGCACCAGTCCCAGTATTTATCTGTGTGATATAATAGAAGACCAGGGATTATCGATGTATATCTGGATATCAAACTCCATCAATTAACTTTGAGGCCACTCAAAATCAATATGGCCGCCAATTCACCTGGCTATGTTTAAAAAAAAGGCCTCCTGACCTTGCAGAAATTAATTACTGTGCATCAATTGTTTTGGATAGTTTACTGGATTTACTGTTAAATTTCAGCTTTTATATCAATTTGGCAATACAGGTTCTGAATATTATTCTTGCATTTGAAAAGAAAATCCAAGATGGCTTTCTCACATTTCTTTGAAAGATGAATCTTCACACGAAAGGGAGAAACCTTTCTGTGTTCCTGTACTGATGTCTACTATCTGTAATTTTGCTTACTGGGATGACATACCCAGGATTTTTCCAGAGGGGGTGGGGGGGTAAGGGGGTAAGGTGACTTTCAAGGGGACGGGGGGGTGGAGCAAACTGTCACACTGGGTGGGGGAGGTCTGTCCTCCTTTCCCCCTGGTTACACCACTGACAATTTGGACGCAACACAAACAGAACCGCAGTATAATTTGGTTCACTTCAAGTTCGGTAGTGACGTCAATGCTTTTTCGCGATTGCGCCGCAAGCGTGCTGACAAATCGCTCTTGTACCCGTGAGTGTACACTTTGCGCGATTAACTTGACGCGCGATTCACTGCTTAGGCTAACGAAATACGCACATACGTCACTACCAAACTTGAGGTGAACCAAATTATTAGTAGGCTTTTGTTTCCATTATTCACTATCTGCATAATTTAGTGGGTAAAGACGTAAAGGGTAAAAAAAAGGTTTGGCCCAAAATGTTGTTAACTATTGTTTATTTGCAATAAATGCAATAAATGTAATATATAAACGAAAAAGCAAAAGATAACAACAAATATTAAATAAATATTTTCAAAAACTACCAAAATTTCGAAAATGACAAAAGGGTGGATTCATTTACAATTTGGACTGGAACTCTGAAAAAAGTACACTAATATAGTGGTCTATTCATAACAAGAAACAAAAATATGAAACAAACTGACTAATTATACACATTATTATGTTTTGATGGATCCAAGTTGTGATAATATTGGATCCAAAACATAATAATGATAAAATTGGATGCTTTTATCGTAATATTTATTGGTCTCGCTATAAGTTGTAAAAATTGACTCGACTACGCCTCGGTCCAATATTTTAAAACTCATAGCTCGACCAATAAATATGGGCTCAACCGATCCAATTTTATATCAAAGGTGCTGGAAGTCGGTTTAATAAGTCAGTTGCTGCCATGGTTTTTGTTGTCATGGTAACATAATTGTCTTAAATTCATCCACTTATAACTTCATTTCTCAAAAAAAGATGAATCTCATGAAAGTGATGAAAAAGTTTATTTTGATATTTCATTTGGTTTGCTTTTCAGAGGAAGACAGGCAGTTTTGGTAAGAGCACTGACATCAACCTTCAAAAATGATTGGGGGCACAATCTGATCAAAAATACACGGAAGGGTCCAAGGTGCATATACACTTAGTCATAAATTGATCAATAAAAAATGCATGCAACAGAAAAACTCAACATGACTTGACTGTATAATATTAAAACATGCAGAAAATGTAGGGATAATAAAAACACATCCAAGTTTAATTTGAACACGGTATAACTAGATGAAAATGAAATCAGACACAAACAAGAAAATGTTGTTGCTGACTCGAGATTTCTTCATAATTATGTTTTTTTTTAAATCCAGAAAGGTTTAACATTTCTATCCTTCTTCTCATCTTTGGATTGGATTTCTCTTGGATTTAGAGATAAGTACTGTATGATTTTGCCGGCGATGAAATATTGGCCGATTTACGTGTTCGTCATGCATCTGTTTACTTTGTCGCACAAAAAAACACTCAAGATGCCAGGGTTTCTGAGCGCCGCCAGATATGCGCCCGAATTCACAAGTACGGCTGAGTTGGATTTGAAAGGTTGATAAACTCTCAGCAAAAGAATTGAAGTACCTGCACCTATTGACTCTCTCCATACAACAAAGATGGTGCCTTTTGTTGCCTGTATTTCATTCTGCACTACTTACTGTCATTTCTCCGTCAGATAAATGTGGTCACCGGAAGGGGAATAAAATGCCTGATTTGTATGTTCCGCTACACAGTAACGCTACACTCGTGTAAACTGATATAAATTTAGTTTAACTTGGATATGAGGAGAGGAAAACAAATACTCTGTACAGGGTTTTGGATTTCATGTTTTTGTTCTTAAGCTTATTTGCTGACCAGGATTAAGTGATATATTATATCTTATTTGCTAATGACTATCATCTTTGAAATAGTTGGGAAGATTTTGACGGTAGATTGCTGGTCGTATTTTCTAAGGAAGGGTGGGGTACATGAGCTTCTGTGCCCATAATGCTTGCCTGGCAGATACACAATAATATATATATACATTTTGGATGTTTGCCAAAGGCTTTCTCCCTGTGAATGCAGTCATCAATACAGAATTCATAATCATTCATAGCATGTTTTGGAAAATATTTGGTTAAAATCTGATGTTATCATAATCATACTTAAATACACGCAGTAATAATTATCAAATAAATAAAAAAAATGGGTCAAGTCCAAACATACCTGATATTGCATAAGTTGTTGTTCTTCAGAATCCCTTGGCATCTTTGAAAACAATTGACATTAACACATTCTTTTTATTCATCTAAATCATCTATTGTCAAACATTCTTTTTATCCATCTAAATCATCTACTGAAAATCAAATCAAAATGCTTTTGCGTTGTTTTTTGCGAGGGAGGGTAAATTACGGATCTAAGTTAACTCTAAGGATGGCATCGAGAAAAAAACAATGTTTTTATGTAAAAAAATTCTTTTTTTTGTTCATGCAGAATTGGGACTTGTTTTGAACTCTGAAGCAGTTTAATTTGTGTATATTTGTTCTCAAAATGTATGTATGCATTTCCAACACATCTACTGAATGCAAATATGAGTCAGACTCATTACAAGATGCATACAAACATACAAACACTCTAACTAACTACATGTAGGGATCTGACAAGGGGGTGATGTTGGGGTTGATCCTGAAGATAATACTTCTTTTTGTTTTTTGTTAAGCTTGACCATGCCGTAGCCAGGATTAATTAGGGTGAGACTTCCAAAATGTGAACCTATTTGGGGGGATTGGCATGCATGTAACTTTTTGGGTCTTTTTTGAAATATTTTGTGTGAATTTTTATTCCAAATATAGACCTTTTCAGGTACATTTTAATACACGTTCATAAGAAAGTGGACCTTTTAACGGATGGGAGAGGTGTAAATTGCACACCTTGGTTACCAGGTCTCAGCTTAACATTGTAACACTGGCGAATGTGGATTGAAGCGACATTGTTTAATCTTGTTTTAAATCATTGTCTAATTGAAAGGCTATAATGCAGTGTTTTCTAAAGATTCTGCTTTCATAGCCATGCAGCCAGTGTGTAGATTGCCCTTTCCAAAAATGGTGTTTTCAGGCAAAATCAAGATCAACAAAAGACAAGAATTCATGGCAAGGGAGTACCCTACATCCATTAGAAATTCTTGCTTATTCAGATTCACTGGGCTGGGTGTTGGCCTCTAAGTAACTGAAGTCCTATTGGTCTCTTGATGTGGCCTAAAAAACCCATATCACAATTACAAAAAGTTCCTGGGATTTGCATTAAAGGTCCCGCAAAACTATTATCAATAACTTAACTTGAGGATTCCTACAACTTGAAAAAAAATTTCTTGATAACAATTAATGCATACACACTTTCAGGGTGATAGAAAAAAGTCACACAAAACCTTTGCAAATGTATCATGCACAGGGTGATACAAAATTGATTATACAATGTCTATGATTGTGATGGAGTTTAATTGGGCTGTTCCAGTTAAAATCTATACACCCCCAGGAAGACAGCCTTAATCTTCCACACAGGGAGTGTGAATTTCAAATGGGGTTACCTGAATAGGCGACTATTTGAAATCTACACACAATCTGTGGGAGATTAAGGTCTTATTTTCCATAGGGGGGTGATGGATTCGAATGGAATGGCCCCTTCACAAACAAATATATATTAATCACACTTTAAAACCACAAATTAACTACACTATTCATACATATATAGAAAGGTTACTTGTTTTGGCATCATTTCTATGAACAACAATAAAGGAATTAATTTTTGCATCTTAAATTTGGGCAAAAACAAAAGAGCACAAAATTAATTTGAAAATGAGGAAAAAACTTAAAACCTTTTGGACAGTTAGTACCATGCAGATTTCCAAAATTGCAAAAAGTTCTCAGAAATAAGTGCTTTAGGCTCAAAATTTAAGCTAATTTTGTGGTATTGGATGGAGATTTGACCAAAAGTCTCTAGAAACTTCATATGAGCACTGGCATGTCCAGGATCTTTTCCTGCGGGGGCTCAGAGGGGCTTTCAGAGTTATGCGGGGCCTTAATGGCTAAAATCACCAAAAACAGCTTTTTCATTTTTAACATAGTGCGGGGCTGGGGCCCCCCTGGACACGCCACTGATGAGGGTCTCCAAAATGGAAAAAGAGCTTGATGAGGGGTGGATCACATGTGATACAAAAACAGTCCTTTCTCTTTCATAACAACTGCCCGAATAGAGCTTGATCATAGATCACTTTCTAATTTTAAGGTTTACAGGCTATTCCAGTTAACATCCATACACCCCTTATGGAAGACACAACCTTAATCTCCCACACAGGGGGTGTCGATTTCAAATGGACTCACCCATTCAGATAACCCCATTCAAAATTCACACTCCCTGTGTGGATGATTAAGGTCATGTATTCACAAGGGCGTATGGATTTCAACTGAATAACCCAATGCTTATCAAAAACCACCTGTCCAGCTTGTTCTGTATGAATCATATCGAGGGTTTGGGGCAAAAGGGCCTAACCACAATAGCTGCCCTATAGATAATTCAACCATTTCTGCATTCGATATTGTACACAAATTACACCTGGCAGCTATTGCAGATGGGGTCTTTCTTGCTCTAAACTCCCGATATTATTGTTGTGGACAATTTGAAGAGAAACATATAAATTTCATTTGTTCAATATAGAAAGTGATCTATCTAATTGGGTCTGTTCCTAAAAACATCACAACAAAACAAATATATGCGGGCTGTCATTTTCTTTGGAAGAGGGTCCCAAATATCAGAGACTTAAGTCCATTTTTTATAACTCCCTATTTGAAGTTGAAATTATTTTGCTATGACTCCCCTTTTGCATCTATCAACAAATGCAAAATGATGCAGGTTTTAAGCACAAGTTTTAGGCTCTCTGAAGGCATGAGGAGCACTCTCATTGCGCTCATTTTAATCAATTACCCATTTTGCATTTTGTATTTTTAAAATGAAATCTTCTCAATCCACACATTGTAGTGTTAATAATTGTATGGCTACCTATTTTAGTATATGCCAAACAATTATGTCCTTCCCTTTTAACGAAAATGACAGCTCCTTCTATGAATCAATGGGCTGTTCCATTTAAAATCCACACTACCCCTGTGGAAGATTTTGGTAATATCTTCTACAAGGGGAGTATCAATTTCAAATGGAATGAACATATTAGGCAGTTCCATTTGAATTTCATACATCCCCTGAGAAAGATTCAACCTGAATCTTCCACAGAGGGAGTGTGAGTTTCAAATAGAATTGGTTATTGTGCTAATTCCATTAGAAATTCATACTCCCCCTGTGGAAGATATTTGCAAATATCTTCCACAGGGGTAGTGTGGATTTTAAATGGAACAGCCCAATCTTTGTCTCAGAAGCCAACTCAAAATAACACTTCCTGCTATCTACTGAAGATAGCAAGTACTGACTGAGGCAAAGAACACATCAAAAACCCTCTCTACTCTTTTCTGAACAAACAAAAAACAGGTGATAAAACTGTCACTTTGACTAATACATCATGCCAATTAATGTGATGCTTCTAAGAACTGACCCGATAAAATAATCCATTTAAAAGTTTAAAAATACATACTTAAATTAGGATGGAATGACTTTAGTGGTCAAATGCTACTCACCGCTTGTGCGTATGCGTTATATGCGCCAAACTGTGACAGCATGGGGTTGGCGAAGACACCCATCGGTCCTGCGGCCATCTGCTGCATACGCCTCATCTGACGCTCCTTCTCGGTGTCGGCAAATTTGACGACGAGACCAGTGGAAGAACCCTATATAGGGAGCAGGAGGGGATTATGGGTATTTTAGATGAGCAAATTATGACAGATAGGAAAAGAAATATATGTGTGGGTTAAACAAGGACAACAAAAAGTGTCAACAAAAACAAGGACAATAAAAAGTGTCAACAAAATGCACAAGAATCAACAAAAACATGTGAAAACAGGTGATACGATACAAATTAAGTAGAAATGAATGCAAATGAACAAAAGGTAAACAAAATGGAATAAACAACAATAATGGATGTGTCGAAGAAAGTAAGAAGAAAGTATTGATAGGTCAAAGGTCAATGAACAAATATTGATGAAATGGATGTGATGGGGAAAAAAAGAAATAGAAATTGTCAATTTGCTGGTTTCAAGAATATGTGACTGATAACACGTTTAAGAAAAAGAAGTTGAGAACCAGTCTACTTCATAATGCAGTGCAACTAGTCAATGATATAGAAAATACTGTAAAGATTTAGAATTTTTTCTCTAAAATAAAAACACCATTATTGATCCCAAAAATAGAAATACAAAACTGGTACATAGCAACAACACTAAAATATATAATGGGTGAGGCGCGGTTAAAGATTCCTAGAAACATTACTCCTGTGATGCGCCAATCATATACCAAGAAATAGTAAAGCAACTATAAAACGATAGAAAGTATTTCTAGAAACATTCAAAGTTAATGACCACCATGATTAAATGAAAACCAGTGATAACCATCCAGACATGAAAATGAATTTTAGCATTGAAAAAGAGTTGGTAAAATAAATTATATTTTGGGGCGTTTAATTCTGAATTTCTTGTAAAATAGGCCAAAAAGCTTAAAATTTGACTGAGAACAAAAGCACTTGAACATTTTCATGTCTGTTTCGTAGAGACACTTCATCTTATTGTGCATTTTACACAAAATACATTTAACAAATCAAGCCAAAAGAGGAATAATTATGTTTGTCTGTCTGTTTGTTTGTCTGTATGTAAGTAAGTACCTTACAAAGGTGCCAATACAATAGATCTGCCATGCAAAATATCCAAGTAGTAAAAACACAGGCAGTTTACAAACTAATCAATTACAAAAAATTGACTCAATAATGGAATTTAAAAAACCAATCACCATAATATGTATACTACACCAAATTCTAAATAGCTTAAAAAACCACGGTTAAATTTGATATTGGTAATATAGACAGGTCTCGCTCATATGCAGCTACCACATACCACCAAAATTCACAGACCACATCTCACTTCAGTGTGTGATTAAAGTACTCAACTAGGATGCAAATAAATAATCGAGAACAAAACTGGACAAAATCAAGTATATAAATTTGGAATATACACAGACAAAATGGAGGGGGCGTACGTACACAGCCACATCAAAAAAATCGTACCGTGTTATACCTTCATAGTGTCAAAAATGGCCATCCACTGAGTTGGTTTGGCCTAAGGTTGCCATGGAAACCAAGTAGCGGCCGATGGATGGACGATGGATGGATGGAGGATTAAACGTAACAAATTAATAAACAAGAGAGATCTGCATATCAGTATTGGTGAGACCACGGAACGCAAAGTATTTATAGGCCTAGCTCCGTGTATATCATCGTGGGGGAAACAAAACAGAGTATTGTCTTTAGACACATGAAAAATAAAAACAAAACTCGAGGGACAATTCCATTTGCACAAAAATCACAAAACCACAAATACTATCAAAATTAAAAAATGACACTATAAAACAACTGTTTTACCATATATGGTCATAATTAATCACAAAACTACCAATTAACAGCAAACTGTGAGTGAATTGTAACACCACAAAACACAAGTACACCACAGTGTTTATGCTGCAACAAATAAAACTCCATTCGAAAAGACCACACAAAATCAACTTTTCACTATAAATACTTAATTAAAAAGCAGTCTTTTGATCTGGGTATAAACAAACAACAACAACCATGCAAACTTGACGATATAACATGACATATACACTGAACAATGCTTTCTAGTAATAAACCAACAACATCCATACACACACCAATCAAAATATTGTTTAATAATAAAACAAAATGTTATTCCATCTTGGGTTAGAAACAACGGCAGAAATTACGGCAAAAGATTTCTTACGTATGGTTACAACAACCGTGGTTGTCACCCTTGACTCCAACCCTAGGGACCGTAAATGTTAAAACACCAGTCTGGGAAAAAACAAAACGAGGGTTTTTCCCCAAGTGTCCATTTACTGAGCTGTTGCCTGAAACACGCAAAAACTTAATCCATCAGCGGGGATCGTTAAGCCACTACACTCACGCACATTTGTATGTATTGAATTTAGCGCTGTGTTTAAAAGAAACCATGCTAAAATACACAGTGCTATCTTAAGAACTGTGGACTGAGACTAAGGATGATACACTATTCAAACAAATTTCATCAGAATGTATTCATGAATGTTTACAGATTCTACTCTTATTTTTGTAAATATTATAAAAGTCTCGCAACATTGTTTGAGCCAATGAGAGATTAATGCTCTGCGTGCTAGCGCTTCAACCTAAAAGTCAAAGTTTAGAGATATTTTCTCAAAATATCAAGAGCTGTTTAAGAACTACTGAACCAATACTAGGCTGATGCTTCATGCTGATTCCAAATGTGGTCATAAAAATTTGCAATTTTGAAATATTTGACTGCAAAAAAAAAACTTGTCATTTGCAGTTGACACCCGCATAGTTACTGATTTCAACAAAGGCTGATTTACATAAATTTTAAAGGAATGATTTTGTGGTGCACGTAACCTGATTTTCTTCAAATATAGTATAGTATGGTTCGTTTTCAACTGAAATTATTACTCTCAATGGATTGGATTTGCCTAACACCACGCTGATGATTTTTCTTGGAAATGAACCCAAAACGACAAAACTTTTGTTTTAAAATTATATACACACGCTTACTGTGTAGCATATTGGTTTTCAATACTATAACACCAGTAGTTATCACTGTGCATCTTTAATTTCATAACAAAACCTATCACTATCCGGATGCAATTACCTCCCAAATATGTCCCTAATAATCGCATAATAATTAAAAGCATATTAAACTGGGAAGAGTCCAAAAAAACTAGACATCAAAATAAATAAATACACAGAGAAATGTGTACACAATGTATGCGCTCATGTTACTCGCAGACACATGCCTCTGGTGAATTTGCTATCATATTCATTACATATGATTAAAATTGGTTTTTTTATAATCAGGTGCAACTCATTTTTCAGGTATATGTTCAAACATTTCTGCTTGATTTGATTTCATAATCCTGCTCATATGACTCAAAATTTGATTTCAAAGTGGTTCATCCAGGGGCTGCTTGGAGGTGCCTGCTCATCCCTAGATTGTAATGCAAAGTTAAACTATTTGGGGCATATTCTGCTGTATATATGTGACACGCTCTGGTCCAAATTTGGCGGCAAATTTGAAATTAAGATAAAGGCAAAAATATGGTGTATAACACAGTAAAATTCATATCTTTAGAACCAAGTATGCTAGAATTTTGGTGTTTTTAGTATGATAGCCTAATGCTTGTATAAAGTAATAACTTACAAACTTAATTTTCAGCCTCCTTTGACCTCCATGGACCAGATCGTGTCACATATACTAACAGCCACTTGGCA